>NC_060122.1:685351240-685654270 GCF_021461395.2 Schistocerca americana
AGTTGTTTAATGGCACCTGATATAGACGTGACAAAAATCAAAACTGGGGTCTATATGGAAGAAATAGGGGCTCTAGTATTAGGAACAGCATTTAAAAGAGCTCTGGATATCTTAGTATCAAATAGGGAACAAGGGTTATTAGTTTCATCGGAATTCCTACAATTATTGGGGAAGTGGCAGTCGAACGGCTGTTCGAGCTGGTGTGTTCAATATATGAGATGGAAGGGTACCATCAGACAATTAGGAAGACAGAAAGGGCTGCTGAATGGGACAACTATCGCATAATCAGCTTAATACCTGATACATTTTAGTTGCTGACAAGAATAGCATACAGAAGAATGGAAAAGAAAATTGAAGAAATGTTTCATGACGACCAGTTCGGCTTTGGGAATGATAAAGGCACGGGAGAATTGGTACTGACATTGCGTTTGATAATGGAAGCAAGACTGAAGAAAGAAAACAATAGACGTTCATAGAATTTGTCGACCTACATAACAGTGTTCGACAACGTAAAACGGGGCAAGATGTTCGAAATTCTGAGAAAAACAGGAGCAAAGTAAAGGAAAATACGGGTAATATACAATTTGTGCAAGAACAAAGATGGAACAATAAGATTGGATGACCAAGGACTATCTGCACAGATTAGAAAAACGTATAAAACAGGGATGCAGTCTTTCATACCTATTGTTCGATAAATACATCGAAGACGCAGTGGCAGAAATAAAAGAGACGTTCACTGGTGGCAATAAAATCCAAGGAGAAAGAATATCAATGATAAGATTCGTTGATGACATTTCTATCCTCAGTAGAAGTGAAGAATAATTACAAGCTATGTTGAATGGAATGAACAGTCTAATGAGTACAGAATGTGGTCTGAGAAGCAGCGGAAGTGAGAGTAACGAATAACATAACATCAAAATTTGTGATCACAAAGTAAATTAAGTTAATCAAATCTGCTACCTTAGAAGTAAAATAACCCATGACGGAGAACATAAACAGCAGATTAGCACAGGGAAAGAGGGCATTCGTGGTCAAGATAAGCCTACCTGGTGTCAAACATAGGTTGAATTTCAGGAAAAAGTTTGTGAGGACATACGTTTGGAGCACAGTATTGTATGTAATGAAACGTGGGCAGTGGTAAAACCGGAACAGACAAGAGTCAAAGCTTCTGATATGTGGAGCTACTGAAGAATGTTTCAAATTAGGTTGACTGATAATGTAAGTAATGAAGAGGTTCTCACAGAATCGCTGATGAAAAGAACTTGTGGAAAACTCTGACAAGAAGAAGGAACAGGATGACAGAATAGGTATTAAGACATCGGGGAATTACCTCAATAGTACTACAGGGAGCTGTAGAGAGTAAAATCTGGACGGGAAGACAGGGATTGGAATACATCCAGGAAATACCTGACGATAAATGTTTAGGGTGTAAGTGCTATGCTGAGAAAAAGAGGTTGGCACAGGAGAGCCACTTGTGGCGGACTGCATCAAACCAGTCGGAAGGCTGATGACTCAAACAAAGAGGAATTAGTTGATGAAAAATGGCTAATAAAAACGACAAGTTCAGTTGTATAGCCGTGTTTCTGCCGCTTTTTAACCGATAACACCTCAAAATTGGTGCTACAAGTAATCTTTGGGTGGCAACCTCTAAAGGTCTTCATCCTATCTAGGATAAGAAGACCTCACACGTTGCAGGTGAATCTTGCGGCGGTTACGTCCCCTGCCAAGACTATTTATTCTCAGACACCTACGTATTTGTTCTGTGTTTGTTTGCTTTTTATTGGCTTTGCCATTCGGTTACTGAAAATATGTCTGTGGTTTTTGCAATTAAAACGGCCTGTCAGTCATGGTGCAGACCTCGGATTTTGATATTTGACAACAAAGAAGCGGATTCTAAATATGCGCTTCAGTCACATAGAGTACAAAATCGCTTTCTTCAGCTTTGTAGAATTTCTGTACGACAACATATCATGTGTACTGCGCTATAAAATCTGTTACAAGAACAGTGAAGTTGCAGTACGCACACATTTGGCGAAAAGACATTTACCGCCCACAACGAACGATGGGTAGTTCCTCCACAGAATTCATGGCGAATGGAAGAGTGACAATGAATGAAGATACTAGCGGTCTTTTCAGTTCGTGAAACTTGTTGAGTATTGAGCGTTGTCGCACGAAATGTTCGCGAAATTCTGGTATTCGCAAAATGTGCACACCAGTTTTCGGTGCGAAGGCGTAGATCACTAATGTTTAAGGACGCCAACATGGCATTTGTAAAAAATGGTTCAAATGGCTCTGAGCACTATGGGACTTAACTGATGTGGTCATCAGTCCCCTAGAACTTAGAACTACTTAAACCTAACTAACCAAGGACATCACACACATCCATGCCCGAGGCAGGATTCGAACCTGCGATCGTAGCGGTCATGCGCTTCCAGACCGTAGCGCCTAGAACCGCACGGCCACTCCGGCCGGCTGGCATGTGTAGATTATCGCCTGCCCATGGGTGTGAAGGCAACCTACGTTCCAATATGTCGGTGAGGTTGGCCTTACAGTAGGCGTCAGCATTATGCCTTTCGTGGCCTGAAGGGAGAATTTTCAACTAGGACTTACTTTAGCGGAGCAGGTGTGAAGAGACTGAATAATCTAAGATGGAATTCCCATGCTTCAGTAAAACGTACACCCTAAAATTTTCCGTTCATTGTGCTGGTGTCCTTCCTAGTAATAAAGTACGGCCTGCCGGGGTGGCCGAGCGGTTCTAGGCGTTTCAGTCTGGAACCGCGCGACCCCTACGGTCGCAGGTTGGAATCCTGCCTCGGGCATGGATGTGTGTGATGTCCTTAGGTTAGTTAGGTTTAAGTAGTTCTAGGTTCTAGGGGACTGATGGCTTCCGATGTTAAGTCCCACAGTGCTCGGAGGCATTTGAACCATAAAGTACGTTCCGTACGACAACATAGTAAGTACTCATTAATTTTTTGCGTATTTCAAACCGTTCATGAAGTTCAATGACATCTGACTATGTAAGGTGTCAGATCAATTTTATTTATTTTCTGAGTCGCCAGTCTTCTGATCGTTCAATGCGGACTCCCACGAATACCTCGCTTGTGCCAATCTCCTTAATTCAGACTACCAATTGTACCCTGTTCCTCTTATACTTATTGGAGTTGTTCCAAATCTCTGTCTTCCCCTGCAATTTTTTAACATTTGCAGCTCACTCTGGAACCATGGAGGTTATTTCCTGATATCTTAACGCGCTCTTTAGCACATTGTACTATCGTCTTGTCAGTGTTTTCTGTAAGTTCCTTTCTTCGTCGATTCTACGGAGAAAATCGTCGTTCCTTATTAGTGCACTTAAATTTTTTTATAGCTAATTCTCTGCTTTCCCGTTTTTTCCACAATGCATCTTTCACTACCGTACGATGCTGTGCTCAGAACTTACATTTTCAGACGATTCTTCCTAGGATTAAGGCCGATGTTTGAGACTGGTAGACTTCTTTTGACCAGGAATACTCTCTTTACCTGTGCTAATCTGCTTTTTAAGTTCTCCTTGCTACGTGTCTCAAGTGTTATTTTGCTTCCAAGGTAGCAGAATGCCTTCACGTTGTCTACTTCGTGGTCCTTAGTATTTCTTTTCTGCTACTCCTTATTACTTTTATCTTTCCTCGGTTCACTCTCAGTCCATATTCTGTACTCGTTTAATTGTTCATTTCATTCAGTACGTCCTGCAATTATTATTCACTTCCGTTGAGGATAGCAATGTCATCAGCAAAACTTATCAATTATATCTTTTCACTGTGAACTTTAAACCGTCTCCTGACCATTTGTTTCATTTCCATCATTCCTTATTCGATGTATAGACTCAACAGTAGGTACGAAAGTCTGAATCCCTCTCTTACACACTTTTCTTTCAATTCGAACACCTTGTCCGTGATCTTCTATTCTTGTTGTTCCTTCCCGGTACTTTTTCATATTGCATGCTATCTATCTTTCGTTATAGGCTCTACACTACATATACAACCTCAAGTCACCTTGAGGTGTGTGGCGGAGAATAATTTGTGTACCACGGTCACATCCCACATCCCTGTTCTCATCGCGGATGGTTCGCCGGCAGAACGATCGACGGTATGCTTCCTTGTGGGCTCGAACCTCTCGAATTTTATCTTCATGATCTTTTCGTGTTATCTCCCTAGGAGAAAGCAATATATTTGCTGAATCTTCCAGGAACGTATGCTCTCGGTTTGATATTCCGAACGCTTGTATTTTGTTTATTAAGCGACAGTGCTGAACTATATTGAATGCCTTATGGAACCAAGGAAAACAGGAGGTGGTATATATTGTTTCTTGGTGTCGTGGATGAAAAGAGCGAGCTGTGTTGCACACGATCGTTGTTTTCGGAATCCATTTTCATGCCCACAGAGGATCTCATTGAACGTCAGGAATGTCATAATACGCGATGGCAATACATGTTCTAAAAATCTGCAACAGACCGACGTCACAGATACAGTCCTATAATTCTGTGCGTCTGTTTGATAACCTTCTTGAAAAGGGAAGTGATGTGTGCTTTTTTTTCCTCTCATCAGGAATACTTTGCTCCTCCTATGATGGACTGCTGCAAGAGGAGGGTCAAGCTCTTCCGCATAATCTGTGTAGTCATATTGGTGTTCACTCAGGTTCAGCGGAATTTCCTTTGTGAGCTTTTATTTTTCTCAGAGCTCAACATCATGCACCATTTTGCAGTGTTTTTCTAGACCGACAATTGCTGTGCATGTGTATTGATTTTTGCTGTCTTAACTTTCGTTATCAATCGCAACGTCGAAACTCTCTGGTGCCCCCACCTATCTGAAAGCCAAACTGCTCGCCATCTAATAGACTTTCAATTTTCTTTCCCTCCATTTTCTTTGAAAGCTGCAAGCAATATATTAAACTGTCGCATCTTGTTCATGACTTATGTCGCATCGAACAGATAATCAAGTGCGGTTTTTTTCTGCCGAAGTCAGACTGGCAATTCTCAGTTTATGACAGTCAGTCTATTTATAAGAAAAATCGATTGGTTTTAATAAGTAACATCAAGTCATCTAATCGGCAGAAAAACATTGGGCAATTCGTAGTGTCGCAAAATCGCTCTGTAGAAACCTAACAACACTTTTATTGTGTTGAATCCAGTATTTCAATGCCACGCTGGAAAGTTTTCACTTTACCATAGTGCAATTGTACTGGAATTTTCAGTTGGTTTCAGCATGTGTCTCACGTCTCACGCGAGTTCAGCACTACCAATTCCGTTACTTTTCCAGAAAGTGAGCCAGACACATTTCTTATCTGAGTTCTCGCTCTAATGAGTAATTAATATTTTCTAGCTTACAATCTCTGCATTGTACCACCAATAATAATGGATATAAATTACTATAAATAAAATACGTCCGTTAATTTCAATGACCTTCATAACTTATTCAAGTTTCTTGTTCACCATATTTCTCTAAATTATGAAAGTTGGGACACAAAACCTAATCTGCGGAGTCTCAACACAGAAGGAACATTTGTACAACAAGTCTGTCACGTAGCACATCGTACGCGTTTTGCCCCATCTGACTCTGACAATGAGTGCTACACATGACGCGCTGGCTCCGAGGTCAGTATCTTTTCATTGCGATCTCTTTACGCAGGTTACCAATAAGTGCTCAAATTTCTGTTAAATATAAAACGTATTTTGCCAATTTTCGTATAATACTTCAACTTCTTCATAATGATAAAAACCTACAAAATAATAATTTAGTATTTCTGTTTTAACAGCCCACGGAATTTGATCTCCACAGCAGTTTTGAGAGTCTTAAAGACGAGAACACACTTTAATGTTTACGTTTTTTTTTTCTGAAAATGACTTTCGAGGTTTCGTATATTGTCTCTGTGCTACTAAAATGCAAATAGGATATTAGTGTCAATTTATTTGAGAATTAAATGTGTTTTAGAATTCTGAACTGGAGAACAACTACAATGTTTATTACTCAGTTTTTAATTCAAAGCAACTGTTTTGATACGATTTAAAGGGCATCGTGTATGCTCAGCTCTCTGCACTTTCTAATAAGAATTGTCGAAAGGGAAACAATTCTTGGAAATGTGTAACTTTTGAACCTAATTGTTTCTTCAGGGAATCTATTAATTTGTATTCTGTCCCACAAAAAAAGTGAAGCAACGAGAGGACATGATCGGATGTCAATATAACTTCGTACACGTATGCATCGCTGTATATGTAAATGATTAAGTTGCAAGTTTAACAAGTTTCTTATGATGGCCATTTTCGCTGCAGCTACATACAAATTACAGTGGTTCAAAGGAAAATGTCTTTGCATGCTACATGCTACGCATTAATTGTTTTTTCTTTTTTAAAAAAAATCCTCTGCGCTCGGGCGCGTTTCGCCTTGGTTACAAGACATCTTCCGCGGGCGTTCTCCAATTTTACAAGATGTTTTCGTTTGCACATACAGGTTATCGTTTGCACTTATAAGCTATAGATTTAAAATAGTTCGTTGAGATTTTTACAATAAAATGGACATGCCTATAGATTTGCATCTGATTCATTATTCCTAAGCCGAACAGCTTTCTCTCTGGTTTCAAGCTGGTTGAAAGTTTGCGCTTTCCTTTTTGTCACTGTTTGACATACGGTGAAAACGTATATTATATTTCTCAATTTATGGCTTTTACGTGCCGACATTTCGAAGTGCATTTGTATACTGATGCAATACACTGCATAATAATGTTATGCTATCAGATGCA
This sequence comes from Schistocerca americana, assembly GCF_021461395.2. Classification (NCBI taxonomy): domain Eukaryota; kingdom Metazoa; phylum Arthropoda; class Insecta; order Orthoptera; family Acrididae; genus Schistocerca; species Schistocerca americana. The sequence continues at coordinate 685,358,006 of NC_060122.1, forward strand.
CTGCCTTATCCAGCATTGTAGTATCCGATACAAGCTGTAAAACGTTGCACCATATAGATCAAAGGTAATCTTCCCATAGCACTAGTGCTAGCGTGTAGAGTGGATAAAGAGCAGAAACTACCATCCATGATTTTCCAACGATTAAGTTACACAAACTATTATGCTGGTTACTAGTCTCGGTATAAAAAGGTCATCTATAAATTTAATTAGCTGCATGTGCAACTTGCTAACTAGAACTGGGAACCGCCCCCTTTGTCATAAAACAGTGATCATTATAGTACATTGTGCAACTGAGGCAAGGCTAACTTTCACATCTTCGTTTTAATGCAATTTTGTAGCGTAGGAAGACGATTTGATTTCTGAATTTAATATTCACTAACACTTATCGTGAGTAGCCGTTCCTTAATGCGATAATTAAAAAAAAAGTCTTACGTTATGTTCCTCGACTGGAACTACCATTAGCAGCGAAGAATTTGTACGAAATTTTTAATTTTTCACGATTACAGCTTTTTTATGCTTCTGTAAGTACTAAATTCTCTCTCGCTCTACTACCGAAGTAAATCAAGTAATAGCCACTATCAAGTTACGCCTCAAAATGTTGTCTTTAGAAACTTACATGTTACAAATATGATTGTAATTACAGTTGGTCAGAAAAGTTTCTTCTTTTATTATTTCTCGGAAATATCTATAGAACATTATAAAACCATAAAAGTATGCTTTTATAAGAAAGTACCATAACATTTATTTCGAAATTTAAGGATTTTATTATGCCGACATTTCAGCTCACAAACTTCTAATGAAGTACCTTATACACGGTAAAATAGTGTTTTAATATCCCACAACTTTCCTGATACCCTATTGTAGTACCTGACAAATTGCCTAAAACGTTACAACTTATAGATCGACTAGCCACAATACTTAACCGCTAGAATAACAGTGCTGTGTAACCTTTCAGCGGACAATAATATCACTTATAATCTTCCCATTCCACTATTGCCAGTGCATGTAGCGTATAAAGAGCAGCAACTGCTATCCCTTATTTCCCAAAGACTAAGCTGCTCAAACTTCTGTGTTGGTTACTAGCTTCGGTATTAAAAGACCATCTAGAAATTTAATTAGCTGCCTAAGCAAGCTGCTGCTACGGTCGCAGGTTCGAATCCTGCCTCGGGCATGGATGTGTGTGATGTCCTTAGGTTAGATAGGTTTAAGTAGTTCTAAGTTCTAGGGGACTAATGACCACAGCAGTTGAGTCCCATAGTGCTCAGAGCCATTTGAACCATTTTTTAAGCAAGCTGCTAATTAGATCTGAAAACCCTCTCCTCGGTCATAATGCAGTAATCATGATAATAAACTGTGCAACTGAGACAAGGATAATTTTAACATCTTCATATTTTTGTAGTTCTTTAGAGTATAAACACGATTCTCTTTTCTGAATATAATATCCATTAACACTCATCATGAGCAAGTATTTCCTTGGTGCAACAATTAAAATAGAACCTGGGCCACCTTTAGAAGTGAAGTCTTTATATTGAATTTTTATTTATTTTTTACCACTGCCGATTATTTTCCTATTTTTACAGCTAACAGAATCTCTTTCGCTCTGGTAGCGACTGGATCGTTCGTTTTAATAACAGACGATCAGTTTGTAGAGAATCAGCGTTGGAAGATCCTACTTAGGCAATCAGTTATGAGATGAGTCTTTATAAACAGATGGTATATGAAGAGAAACATCAAGTCGTTAATCTACTTACCTGGAAAACACTGGATAAAGTATAGTGAAGTAAAGGTGAAGAAAAGGAAATCAATTGGATTTTAAAGTAATTACTCCGATATTCATTTCACCTCCTTGACTGATTAGCCAAAGAACTTAAACGTTAGACACTTTGAGAACACTGTTTATATTGAGATCATCAACAACCTTCTTCATATTGCTGTTTCGTAGCTTAAAAATAAATGTTTGGTTTCCTAAGCATTATTGTCAGTCACATTAATCGTAACCATTTCCCTACTGTGATGGTTTCGAAAAATATCTTTTTTATGTTCCTCGCAGCGGACCAACGCTATCGGCGAAGTCTTTGTATTGCATTTTCGTGTCGGTGCAACCACTACTTTTCTCTTTATCTCTTTTTTTTGTGCCGCTACAGAATTTTCCCTCGCTTTGCTTGCGGCTGTGAGACTCGATTCAACAACAAGGCTCGATAGTGGACCAGGTCGGTCTCCCCCGCGCACACCTCTGGCCGCTGTTTTGACGGCCGGCCGCCGCTTTGAGGGTTTATCTTTTGGCCCCTGCAGCCACCGGAAATGGCGGCCCCGGAAAGAAAAATGTATTTGCGCAGAACGCGGCGCGTCGCTTGCGGTTTGGCGCTTCCCGCGGCTCGGCCTGCACAGAGAACCTCCCTTGCGTGGCCCAAACGCTACGCGCTGGGTATTGGGCAGCTGTGTGTGTATCCAGCTGCGTTTCCCCACTTAATTTCGTTCCAATCCGGGCGTTATTTAACTACGCGTTTATATCATTCCACACAACATGTGAATGGCCCCACTGCACCGCTCTCTGTGCCCTTCCATTCCTCCCTTTTTTCACATTCCCTGTTTTTCTAACCACACGAATATTCAATGTGAATTTTCCATTAGTTTGTCCGTATAATGTTTATTTAATTACAGACTTTTTATCACTGCTTATTTGCTGCGAAAATACATGCTGGCATATTGTTCTTTTCGATTATTTGTTATTGTTGGTGAGTGACTGCATATCACGCCGAACCAGTAAAATCTGCGAGCGAGTGAAAACAGAACGCATCGACGTTGACAGCCTCGTGTTTGTGCTGTAGAAACGCTTATCATACTGAACTTCACCAGGGGAACTAGAATTCTGTTTCATTAAAGTGTGGTAGTAAAAACTATTCCAGAATTACAAGGATGTCATGCAACAAACATTTTAGCATTCTATAGTCAAGGAAACAAGTGTGAGACCACATTATCTCAATCATTATACTTTTGTACTCTTACTTTCAGAAATCATAATCGCAGTGATCAATTTCAGTTGGTAACAATTGTCTTCGCTGTTCACTGTATGATGTACACAAGCACAGTATCCCAGCTGATATAACGCTTGTGTGTATTGCTTACAACACCTTGTTACGGTGATCGTTACGTTTTCTCTCTTTCCTCTAACGGTTATTCCAGTTATTTTGCGTAGCTCTAGCTATGATAATGGTTTGCTTGTTTTCTTGTCAGTGAAGAACCAGTGAGTTCACAGCCGTAGTGTCGCAGTGTAAAAGCATTGAGCGACATGTAATTCCTTACTGCTGGTTCACAGCTAGCAACTTACACATTCATCGTACAACATTTGCACTAAACAATTTCAAACGAATGAAACTGTAGGGATGAATGGGCACGCTCCGTATGGCGCTAAACGACGGAAGTTCTTAGGCATCGAGAGCAATAATAAACAGAAATGGCACTAACAGGTGGAGAACTGACCAAAAAGCTTACTTCTGACTAACTTGGTACTTAGAACGCTCTCTCATTTTTCAGGTCAGGATTGCTAGCGTACTTTTTCTCGGTGCTGTCCTATAGCATAGTTCTCTGAGACAGTGAGGTTACGGTCGAAGAAATATTCGTTCTACAGGAGCACTCATTTAGAATATTGTGTGATGCTGGTAACTGAACCTCTTACAGAAGTCTTTCCAGGGGCGGGGCACACATTTTCAGCTGTCCCCATCAAGGTATGTCAACAACACCTGTCGGCAGCTGAGGGTTTCGATTAATTATCATTCTTTCCAGGGACTTGGAGATTCTTATGCTTTGCTTTCAATACGAGTAGTTAACCGTATACCCTGTAACGGTATTTGTGGATTTGTGGTGAGCAGCAAGAGCAAACTTAGGCTGAACTAGCAATTCAAAACCAGATTTCTATAAGTAGCATTAATGTCTATACGAAATTATACCTCTGAGAGCTCAGAATAGAACTTTATACTCTCGCGTCCACAACGGGTTGCCGGAAAACTGCAAGCAGTGCATTGTGCACCCTCATTTTATCGAAATAGTTGCACCCAGAGATGTCAGTCCCGTGTAAAATCGGCGTTTGTCAAAAAGAAACGAAGTAAGAAATCGATCGCGATTCAATCTGTACTTCACTGCAGATCTAGACTGCAGCTGCATCAGCGCGTATGAAGTGAGTCGTATTGTCTCAGCAGGCTTGTAAATGCACATATTTTTACACGATCTTAGCATGTACGTAGCTTAATTCAAACAGACAGTCGTTCGCAGTCTTAGTGAATAACCATGGAGTAACACGGAGAATATAGTAACAGCTTATTGCAAGTTCATTGCTAACTTTGAATGAAGCTTTGTACACGCTACGGCGGTTTAATAATATGTGCATGTACAAGCCTCTGGAGTCTATGTGACCCACTTCATACGCACTAATGATAGCTCTACTGCAGATGAGATGTAGATGTACAGAGTGAATCGTAACTGACTGCTGACTTACTTCCTGTTTGAATTACGTCACAGTCGTTGTGCGCAACGGTTCCACTGAAATCCAGCCTGATATAATGTTTGTATAGTCAAGAAGTATTTTCCCTCATTATTAATCTACATCTACATGGATACTCTGCAAATCACTTTTAAGTGCCTGGCAGAGGGTTCATAGGACCACCTTCAGAATTCTCTACTATTCCAGTCTCGTATAGCGCTCGGAAAGAATGAACACCTGTATCTTTCCGTACGAGCTCTGATCTCCCTTATTTTATCGTGGTGATCGTTCCTCCCTATGGAGGTAGGTGCCAACAAAATATTTTCGCATTCGGAGGAGAAAGTTGGTGTTTGGAATTCCGTGAGAAGATTCCGTCGCAACGATGCCTTTCTTTTAATGATGTCCAGCCCAAATCCTGTACCATTTCTGTGGCTCTCTCTCCCATATTCCGCGATAATATAAAACGTGCTATCTTTCGCTGAAATTTTTCGGTGTACTCCGTCAGTGGTATCTGGTAAGGATCCCACCCCGAGCAGTATTCTAAAAGAGGATGGTTACATATTCTAAGTGTCCTGCCAATAAGATGCAGTTTTTGCTTTGTCTTCCCCCACAACATTTTCTATGTGTTCCTTCCAATTTAAGTTGTTCGTAATTGTAATACCTATGGACTTAGGTGAATTTACGGCTTTTAGATTAGACTGATTTATCGTGTAACCCAAGTTTAACGAATTCCTTTTAGTACTCATGTGGATGACCTTACACTTTTCGTTATTCAGAGTCAACTGCCATTTTTCGTACCATTCAGATATCTTTTCTAAATCGTTTTGCAGTTTGTTTTGATCTTCTGACGACTTTATTAGTCGATACACGACACCGTCATTTGCAAACAATCGAAGACGGCTGCTCAGATTGTCTGCCAAATCGTTTCTATAGATAAGGATCAGCAATGGGGCCTATAACACTACCTTGGTGAAGGCCAGAAATCAGTTCTGTTTTACTCGATGACTTTCCGTCAGTTACTACGAACTGTGTCCTCTCTGACAGGAAATCACAAATTCAGTCACATTACTCAGACGATAAATGTTAGTAGATTAGCGCTAGTCATAGACTAGTGTTCGTATACCTTACAGGGATAGCTAGGAGGATTGCTACTGTCTGTCAGCTGCCTGTTGACATGATCCTCAACCTCGAATCCGTTCCCTCACGTTGCAGTTTACGGAACGCAATGTGTATGAGAAATAATGATCTGATAACTATTGCAAACAGTTGAAACTGATCATCAGAATTATCGACAGAATTTAAAACTATTATAAAAAAAAAGCTAGAACATCCATCTAAGTAACTATGGCTCAGATAGGCTTCAGCTTCAGAAGGACATAAATAATTAACTTACGTCAGCTGTGCTTAATGTCATGTAAATTCACAGCTTCACATGCTCGAAATTTGTAGCTGTTCATCTTCACATTTCGCCAAGTTTTCAGGACAACCCAGTAAAAAGCTTGTAGAAACGTCCAGTTTGGGGAGTGCTTTCGGCCTCGTATGAATCTTTTCACTGTCCCTCGTACGTCATGGCACTCAACCCGTTCATCATCGCTGACCAAGAGGATCGTGTGTTAAATGTGAAAGTAATACCTGAAACTAGGTGGCCCTCTGGCAATATGTGTAGAACGTTAATTTTCTATATGTTTCAATAGAAACTATCATTAGTATTTCGGAGACCAAGAAGAATGATTTCAACCCGATGTTTCGTGATCAGCATCATTGCGAAAGACGTTTACTGGACATGTAACGTGCCTGTGTAAATGATATCCACATTCCACATGCTTCCCTAAACTATTTATTAATCATTTATTAATTTAATATATTTATAATTATCGTTCACCAGGTAAATTAAGTGTACGTTGCACGCTAGAAGAAAGAGCGTCGTAGGTCACGTCTGTTAGCACTTCATGTTCATTCTCATCCTGCAGACTGCCTTGCAGTGTGTGGTAGAGAGTACTACGTTCACTTGTTGTATATTTAACGTAAACAGGAATCATACAAAGCATTTTCAGAATAGGAGCAAAACGCCATATCCGTTGAGCCCGAAGGTTGTCACGTGGAACATAGCAGACCACTGAGACTGTTGAATGCTTCCACTGAGATGGCGTTACTGTCCATTTAAGTGACGGGAGACTCTTCCCGGAACCACCGCCAGCAACTGCCCAATGTCCAGTGAACGTAATACGAGATTTTATAAATTCATTTCTACCGAATTTTGCGGAGAAACGTTGACGCAAGTGGCTTTCAGGATCTACCATCAACAGGGACTCGGTGACGTTCCACCATGGAATGGCGTGGGAGAGGCGACAACGCTTCTGTAGCTCATCCGGCCTCCGGACTCCCTTCTCTCTCCCATGCTGTGAGATTACGTAACCCACTCTTACGCTTTGCTGGCGTCAGCAGTTTCACGTTAACTGTGGAGGATTGTCAGAGTTATCGTAAGACGAAGGTTTGATGTAATGAAGTGATTTACCACCTCTTTTATGTAAGTCCTGCACGGCAAATTAATTGCCTACCAGGAAAATGCACATACAAACACAAACGCTCCCTGTATTGGGGAGCCAAAAATTATGTCCCATTTATTAAAGTTTCGACAACCTTCAAAATGCAATATAGCAGCTATTCTACTTGACATCCATTCGACAAGTCCTTGGTAAGATTCTGGAGCTATGTCGCACCAGATGCCTGTGCATAGCTCATGCAATTCGATCAAATTGTGGACCGTAAGTTTGTAGGTGCATAGCCGACGCTCTATTGCGTGCCAGATGTGTTCCTTCTAGAGTTCGTAAACTGCATTAGCCTCCGGTAGTTTTCCTAGTAGCTTTTGTCGATTAAGAAATTATTTTCGTTACCTATACGCTGGGTGTGTTGCGTACCTACTGGGCGTTCTTTCATAACGACCGTTTCCTTAACGCACTCGTATGCCTTCAGGGTATTACTAGATTCCGCTAAAAGCCGAAAGCGGAGAGTCATCTAAAGAGTGAGTGAATATATACAAAGTGACAGGTAACCTGCAGAACATTCTCGTTGTACGTAGCTACCCTCTTATCTTTTATTCAAAAATAATCAGTGTTTATAAAACAACTGAAATTTTCAACGCTTAATTCAGGTTTTATTAAAAAAATATTGATTTTTAACGTTAAAGAGAGGGATGTTGTAGCGAAAATAAAAAAAAACAAAACGGTACAGATATATAATGGTAGAAAACGCAATTTCTTCAATAAAAAGGTAAAATAAAAAAAATACATCAACATCCCTTCAGTACTTTGATGAACTTATATAAAACATGTTTCCTTTATTCATAAATAACTTTCGCCGCATTTATCAGTTGTAACTGCGTGTTTGTGCATGTAAACCATACTCGCATAAAAAAGTTGCTTTGGTTATATAAAAGCGCAGAAGTTACGCGATCAACTAACTTTTATTACTTACAAAATGCAGTTTATAATCTGTAAGGGTATAAAATACACAATGGACTGACACAGTTTCTCTCTCACAAATTCATTTAAGTTTCTTTCCCTACAAATTCTACCATTTACTACGTTTTTTATGTAATGTACCAAAACTAACGAACCGTTGTTTCAGTAGAGTGCAGCTCTGGTTCCATCGGATTCAGGTGGTGACCAATACGTCAAAGTGTGTTAACTAAGGTGCTCGCCAGACCATTATAGCAATATTTTTGCCTTGGACTGGAAGATGCCATCGTTGGGGCATTAATCAATCATGAGGAGGTGCAAGATGCCCACAGCAATGTCCAAGTGGTCCACATCTGTCGTGGTGCCTTGGATTACTGCCCAAGGTGTCATGATAGCCCAAGTGAATGTCTCCTACAGCATAATACTGTTCCCACCGTCCTGCGTTCGTGGCTTGATGCATATTTCCAGCAGACATTTTCGTGGATGACGGCGTGGATGACGGCGCATCTGCACTCGACCATCAGCTTGGTGTGACAAAAAACGCTACTCATCCTTCTAGGTGAAAGATTTATGTTGATCCACCGTCCACCGTCGATGATCCCGTGGCCACAGCAATTGTAATTGACGATGTCGTTAGGTCAATCCAGTAACACGTTTGTGCTTCTTTTTCGGAGCCCCATGTTTAACAACGTGCTCTGAAAGCTTTGTCCAGCACCAACTTTGAACTACGTTACAACCATTCTCACGACAGTAGCACGCGCACCAACTCCGCCGTTTCCGAGATGGATAATCCCAGATGCAGGGTCGTAGCATCAAACATAATGGATGTTAAAAGCCAACGTGGAGCTGACTGCAATTCAGACCATCAGCTAGTGAGTATTAAGTACAGGAATAGGATGTCACTATTGAGTAAACAAACAGACCACAAACAGAAAAGTTTTGACATTAAGAAACCAAAGTCAGAAGAAATACGGAGAGCATATCAGGTGAAAATAGAAGAGGGGATTAAGAACGATACCGACACATCAAATGAACACATAGAAATAATGTGGAAACAATGAAAGACTGCAATCGTCGAGGAAGGTGGAGAGGTTTCGGGACAATATGGGCTCAAAGGAAGGCAGACTGGTTTGATGAATAATGTATAAGAAAGAACTGAGGAGAGTAACATAGCAAGACTGAAATTATTTCAGAAAAGAACTAGAGCAAATCTGTATGAAAATAACGAGAAGCACCGTGTAGGTAAGAGGGTTTGCAGGAAGAAGAAAAGAGCACCAGAAAAGAAAAAAAATGAATAAATTGAACAGCTAGGAGAAGAGAAGCAAGTACGTGAAATGTACCGAAAGATTAAAGAAGGAATGGCTGGGTTTCAAACCAGAACAAATATATGTAGAAATAAAGGAGGGGATTTGATAGGGAAGAGTAACAAAATACTTGACAGATGGGCAGAATACTTCCAAGAGTTACTGAACCCAGAAGCAGAAGGATTAGAACGAGAAGAACTGGTGGAAATAACTTATTATCGACCAGACGTCTTAACACCAGACCCACACTGGAGGAAGTGATACAAGCCATTACGACCTTAACAATAATATCAGATCCAGGCGGAACTACTGAAATATGGTGGCGAAGCATTGTGGAAAGCAATACATAAAGTAATACTGAACATCTGGCAGGAGGAGATCATGCCAGTGGAGCGGGAAACTGTTATTATGTGCCCCATACATAAAAAAGTGGATAAATGAAACTGCCAGAATTACAGATCAATATCCCTGCCAAATACTACGTATAAAGTGTTCTCCAAGATTCTCACTAGGAAGTTTACTCCCTATGTGGAAGAGTGAATTGGAGACTATCAGAGTGGCTTAAGAAGAAATAGGTCAACAACGGACCAAATATTCACATTAAGCACACTACTTGAAAGATTGTAATGAACATCAAATAAACATACATCAGCTTTATATCAATTTTAAACAAGCCTATGATAGCATCTCAAGAGTGACATTGCGGAATGTGATGTAAGAGGCAGGAATACCTAAGTAGCTAGATAAACTTATTACGATGACCCTCAGTGAAACCAACTGTAACGTAAAAATACATAGCGAAATCTCCAGAGAAGTAGAAGTGAAGAAGGGACTGAGACAGAGTGACAATATCTCCTCACTGCTATTCAACCTCTGCCTAGAAAAAGTCACAAGTCAGATAAAAATAAATAGAGGAGGAACGATTTTTAATCGGTCACTGCAATACCTTGCCTACGCAGATGATGTAGCATTACTCGCACAAAACACCACTGTGCTGGCTGATGCCTGTCAACAACTGGAGAGAGGTGCAAGGGAACTTGGCCTGGTAGTCAATGCCGAAAAGACCAAATATATGGCAATGACCAACCAGCGAAACCTACCAAATCTCAGGATAGCCGACAAGACGTTTGAAAGGGTGAGAGACTTCAGGTACCTCGGATCGACTATCACAGAGACAAATGACACCAGCAGCGAGGTGAAAGCTAGAATACCCATGCTTAGGAACTCACTTCTATTACGAAAATCTAAAATCCTCATTCGCAAAACAATTTTAAGACCAGTTGTTATGTATGGTGCCGAGACATGGACCATGATAGAAAATAAGGAAAGAATCCTTAACATTTGGGAGATAAAGGTTCTGCGTAAAATATACGGTCCAATTTACGATCAAGAAGGTTGGCGCATCCACAAGAATGCAGAACTAGACAACTTTTTGAGGCAGCTGACATTGTCACTACCATTAAAATAAGAAGACCGCGATGGCAGGACACTTGGTCAGAATGGAGGAGACAGAACATGTAAGAAGATGTTTGATGGCAAAGCTGGAGGCAGACGACGGAAGAGACGTCCCAGAAAGAGATGGATGGACGGAATTGAAGAAGACATGAAAAAGCTGGGTGTCAGAGGATGGAAACGGAAAGCCATGGACCGGATAGAATGGCAGGATATTGTGATGCAGGCCAAGGACTTCCAAGGGCTGTAGAGCCGAGTAGTAGTAGGAGTAGTACTAGAAATCTGCTCTTAATCAAAGTTGCTTACATTAGTGTAGATTTTCATTTACGGTCCACGCCATCATCAGAATGATTGCCCATTCATCTCTGTTCCGTTTACACGCTCACGTCCTCGCAACGTCAAGTTCGTTTAGTTTCAAAGTGAACAGCATTCATATGGTTCGGCTCACTGGAGTATGTTAGTCCGGAAACTAATTAAACTTATGTCACAGAATCCGTTGTGGAAGAGAGAACAATTAGACTGTTGTTTATTTCATTCTTATTTATTCTGCTGATCAGTCCACGTAGGTTTCAGGCCTATAAACTGAGGTACGTTTAGTAATTTACGACAATGCTGTATATTCTTCAGATCTACTGCACATGAATTGAACACTAACATGCAGCTGTCTAACACAGCTGGTCGCCCACTCTCACTGAAGTATACTTTTCACCACTCACAGCAGATTTCTCAGAATCTAGCAGTGAGAAGTTCCACGACAGCATCCTTCGTGGACTGTAACCAATCTCTGATCACGAATTTCTATGATTAAATATTGATTCTCAGTTAAAGTGGTGTGAACACACAAAGATTCTTGCCAACAGAATGTCACCAGCATGTTATGTGCTGAGAATCCTTTCGTCAGTGTGTAACAGCCAGTGTCTTTTAGTTACAGATTATTCATATTTACGCTCCGTTACTAGCTATGGAACTCTTTCCTGGAGATCGAATGCAGAAAATATAAACACAGTTCTCAAACTAAATAAAGGGGCCGTAATAGTGACAACTATAAAGACTAAGCGAGCTCCCTGTAAAGATATTTTCAGAACAGTGGCAGTTTTAATTACAGCTTGACAGCACATTTACCAGATTACATCTACATAGATACTCCCCGAGTCACCGTGAGGTGCGTCACGGAGGGTGCCCTGTACCACTACTAGTCATTTACTTTCCTCTTGCACTCGCAAATACATCAAGAGAAAAACGACTGTCTGCATGCCACCCTACAAACTCTAATTTTTCGTATCGTATCTTCGTTGTCCTCACGGGCAATGTATTAGACCAGTGGAATCGTTCGGAAATAAGTTTCAAATTCCGGTTCTCCAAATTTTCTCAATAGCATTTCTCGAAAAGAACAATCCCTTCACGAAGCATCTCCGTAACACTTACATGTTTTTAAACCTACAGGTAACAAATCTACCAACCCGCCTCTGAACTCCCGCGACGTCTTCTTTCAGTTCGACCTGGTACGGATCCCAAACACTCGACCGGTACTCAAGAGTAGGTCACACTACCGTCATATATACGGTCTCCTTTCCAGATAAACCACGCTTTCCTAGAATCCTCCCAGTAAACTTAAGTCGACCATTAGCCTTCCCCATCACAGTTCTCACATGCACTATTCACTTCATATCGCTTTACTCCCAGATATTTAAACGACTTTGTCGAGCAGGACACTAGTAGTACAGTATCCGAACATTACAGGTTTGTTCTTCCTACTCATCCTCATTAACATATATTCATCCACACTTAGAGCTACCTGCCATTAATCACAACAACTAGAAATTTTGTCTAAACCGTCTTGTATCTTCCTACAGTCACTCAATTTCAACACCTTTCCAGTAAACCATAGCACCGTCATAAAAAGGCACAAGATTGCTGCCCACTCTGCCCACCAAAACATTTATTTTGCATATAGTGAACAACAGAGGTCCTATCACACTTGCCTGTGGCATTCCTGTCAACCCCATGTCTCTGATTAACACTCTCTCTGCCGGCCGATGTATCCGAGGGGTTCTAGGCGCTTCAGTCTGGAACAGAGCGACCCCTACGGTAGCAGGTTCGAATCCTGCCTCGGGCATGGATGTGTATGAGGTCCTTAGGTTAGTTATGTTTAAGTAGTTCTAAGTTCTAGGGGACTGATGACCTCAGATGTTAAGTCCCACAGTGCTCAGAGGCGTTTGAACCATTTGAACACTCGCTCTTGAGGACAATATACTAGGTTCTGTTACTTAAGAAGCCTTCGAGCCACTCACATATCTGTCAACTTACTCCATACGCTTCGTTACCAGCCTGCAGTGGAGCACCTGTCAAACACCTTCCAGAAACCAGTCGTACGTATCAAACATAACATTCAAAATTACTGCAGAAACAGCTCTGTCCATGAACGCAGAATAATACCTAGATTGAACTCACATTCGCCACGAAAGAATAAACATAAAACTCAAAACAACATTTTCTACCAAGGAATAAACAGAACAAAAAAACTTCTCAAGGAGGTTAAAGAGATTACCAGAGCAAACTTAGAGGGTGATCAAAAAGTCAGTACAAATTTGAAAACTGAATAAATCACGGAATAATGTAGATAGAGAGGTACAAATTGTCACACATGCTTGGAATGACATGGGGTTTTATTAGAACCAAAAAAAGACAAACGTTCAAAAAATGTCCGACAGATGACGCTTCATATGATCAGAACAGCAATAATTAGCACAACGAAGTAAGACAAAGCAAAGATGATGTTCTTTACAGGAAATGCTCAGTAATCCACCATCATTCCTCAACAATAGCTGTAGTCGAGGAATAATGTTGTGAACAGCATTGTAAAGCATGTCAGGAGTTATGGTAAGGCATTGGCGTCGGATGCAGTCTTTCAGTATCCCTAGAGATGTCAGTCGATCACGATAGACTTGCGACTTCAGGTAACTCCGAAGACAATAATCGCACGGACTGAAGTCTGGGAGGCCAAGCATGACGAAAGTGGCGGCTGAGCACTCGATCATCACCAAACGACGCACGCAAGAGATCTTTCACCCATCTAGCAATATGGTGTTTTTTTTTTTTTTTTTTTTTTTTTTTTTTTTTTTTTCGGCGCGTGATTAGCCAAGCGGTCTACGGCGCTGCAGTCATGGACAGTGCGGCTGATCCCGGCGGAGGTTCGAGTCCTCCCTCGCGCATGGGTGTGTGTGTTTGTCCTTAGGATAATTTAGGTTAAGTAGTGTGTAAGCTTAGGGACTGATGCCCTTAGCAGTTAAGTCCCATAAGATTTCACACACATTTGAACATTTTTTGTTTTTTTTTTGTTCTAATAAAACCCCATATCATTCCAAGCATGTGTGTCAATTTTTACCTCTCTATCTACATTATTCCGTGGTTTATTAAGTTTTCAAATTTATACTGACTTTTTGATCACCCGGTACTTAAAAAGGCATTTAAAAAGGTAACTGTTAAGCAATACAATCTACACAATGAATGATTATGTAAGCAACATTCGATAGGGGTTTAGTAGCAAATGTAACACTTTTAAATATTACAAACGATAGTAAAACACACGTCATTTCACCTAGCACTTTCACATTATTTTTCTCCACTCTTCTTCATTTTTGAAAGAAACTTATTTCGAAGCGTTATTAACAGCCTACATTTTCATTTTTCAAGTCTACATATTTCTCAGCATCGCTACCATGGCGACATTTCTACCAGAGAGAGACTTTATTGATACAATCACCATAGAATGTTTGTTGAAGGAGCCACAATCCCACCTCCGCTTGCACTGCTTCATCACTATTAAAGTGTAGTCCTCAGTTGTGGAAGCAGATGAAAATCGGATGGGATCAAGTCGGGGCTGTATGAAAGGTGATTGACAGTGGAACTAAGGCGTCAGATACCTGCAGATGTCGTAGCGCTCGTGTTTATTCCGGCATTGTCACGATGCAAGAGAGGGTAGGGCGCACGAGGATGGACGAACCCTTTGAAATCGGAACCCGATTGCAGCACGCTGTTTCTCAGGCACCGACATGTTTACGTCACACACCACCATGTTACACGCTACAATTTTTTTTCTTAATACACTGTGGGACTCAACTGCTGAGGTCATTAGTCCCCTAGAACTTAGAACTAGTTAAACCTAACTAACCTAAGGACATCACACACATCCATGCCCGAGGCAGGATTCGAACCTGCGACCGTAGCGGTCCCACGGTTCCAGACTGCAGCGCCAGAACCGCGCGGCCACTTCGGCCGGCACACGTTACAATTCGGGGCAGCCAAGCGGCAGAGGTCTGCAGATACGTAGACATGACGAATGTTGTTGTTGTTGTGATCCTCAGTCCTGAGACTTGTTTGATACAGCTCTCCATGCTACTCTATTATCTGCAAGCTGCTTCATCTCCCAGTATGTACTCCAGCCTACATCCTTCTGAATTTGCTTAGTGTATTCATCTCTTGGTCTCCCTCTACGACTTTTACCCTCCACGCTGCCCTCCAATAGTAAGCTGGTGATCCCTTGATGCCTCAGAACATGTCCTACCAACCGATCCCTTCTTCTCGTCAAGTTGTGCCACAAACTTCTCTTCTCCCCAATTCTATTGAACACCTCCTAATTAGTTATGTGATCCACCCATCTAACCTTCAGCATTCTTCTGTAGCACCACATTTCGAAAGCTTCCATTCTCTTCTTGTCCAAACTATTTATCGTCCATGTTTCACTTCCATACATGGCTACACTCCATACAAATACTTTCAGAAACAACTTCCTGACACTTAAATCTATACTCGATGTTAACAAATTTTTCTTCTTCAGAAACGCTTTCCGTGCCATTGCCAGTCTACATTTTATATCCTCTCTACTTCGACCATCATCAGTTATTTTGCTCCTCAAATAGCAAAACTCCTTTACTACTTTAAGTGTGTCATTTCCTAATGTAATTCCCTCAGCATCACCAGAGTTAATTCGACTACATTTCATTGTCCTCGTTTTGCTTTTGTTGATGTTCATCTTATATCCTCCTTTCAAGACACTGTCCATTCCTTTCAACTGCTCTTCCAAGTCCTTTGCTGTCTCTGACAGAATTACAATGTCATCGCCGAACCTTAAAGTTTTTATTTCTTCTCCATGGATTTTAGTACCTACTCCGAATTTTTCTTATGTTTCCTTTACTGCTTGCTCAATATACAGATTGAATAACATCGGGGACAGGCTACAACCCTGTCTCACTCCCTTCCCAACCACTGCTTCTCTTTCATGTCCCTCGACTCTTATAACTGCCATCTGGGTTTTGTACAAATTGTAAATAGCCTTTCGCTCCCTGTATTTTACCCCTGTCACCTTCATAATTTGAAAGAGAGTATTCCAGTCAAACACGAAGAATAAAGATGTAGAATCTTAATAACGTTTGTTTTATTAAAAAAGACTTACGAGTTTTCACGTAGCAAATTCGGTGGTATAACTTTTCAGCACGTCCTCGTACAATACTATCACCTTATCCTCTTTCTGCGCTCGTCATCTCACTCGTTACAGACGAATACTGACTCACTTTTTTCAAGCTAGGAAATAGGATGTGGCGGCACGCAAGATGGAAACGGATATCGCACCTATGGTCCTGAGGTCAGCTGATAGTGTGTGCAGTGTTATATCGCGAAACAAGGTGTATACTTTGGCGTATGTGCAATGATTAGGAGTGAGAAATGAATGAACAGTATAGCACTAGCCTTTTGTATTACTTGACAACTTTCTTGCAAAACAGTTTTCTAAGCTAGCGACAAACCGAATGATGGAGCAATGTTTTAAAGAGACAACCTTTTTTTTTTTGGGGGGGGGGGGGGATCTGCAATCGTCATCAGACAAATGCCTGGATTGTTTCTACTATAAGGCTACAGTGAACTACCTGTCCCATCCGTGTAAAACTACAACTATGCTGTGTATGGGAATTATATTATTTTCACTGTTCTTAAATTGTTGTACCACGACATGTCCAACGTCCTTTGTGAAAGTGATCTACATATGAATAAAACTACCACTACTACTACTACTACATGTAAGTTAGGCAATATTGCATAATCTGAGGTCGTTTTCTCTAGAGCAATACTGGAAGCAATAACAATTTTAGGAACTGTTTATGACACCCTTCAGAAGTCGAACTTGCTGATACGGCTTCCAGATTTTATTTTCATACATTTCCGCTACTGGACTTCTGAACTTTGAAAGTGTGTCATACACAGCGTGAAGAAAAGCAGACCGATAACGACCCCAGAGCAGGTTATAGAACGTCGTATCGAGCAAAAGCTTTTCAATAACCATTGTGGAGCTGCAGCCATAAATAGACCGCCAACCGGCCACGAGAGCCCTGAAGTTCGTTCGGTAAGCGAAGTTGTTTGATGTATCCTAAAATACGACTTTTATTTCTTCGATGATGTTAATTTTGAACCGACGATGGAGCTAGAATTTTCGAGGATTACTGTAAAAAATGTGACTTCAGAAGACCTTTACATTTAAAATTTAATTCTCGCCTTTGTTTCTTTTCATATTCACATACTATAATAAAAGTTCATTCACACTGTCGGTTCACAACATGTGACCTTTAGATTTCATTACTAACAAATTGCCCTTACAGGAGCAGATGTCGCCTACATTACTGCAGTGCTGCTTCTATACTTTGCTTATTATCTGAACAGAGCAATGACAATAGATTATATTTAGAACAACTGATTTAGTAGTCAAGTTGTACTCAATAAACTTTATAGAAGATTCGCGTATGATATAAGTACCCTTTGATAGGCATTATAGTTTGTACAGCATTGACTCTTCTGCTGAAGCCATTATCGTCAGCTAAGTTGTTTGTACTATGCTCTGTAAGTAAAAAGGTATTACCGGCGAATGGCAATCAAGTTCAGTAGTTCACTCGTTGAAAATACTGCGCTCGATAGCTGGGTAAAGTCTCGTAGGCAACAAAATTTACAAAAAGCGGAGTGGGAGTGTTCCTCGTAACTCACAAACACGTGATTAAATTGCTAAATTCAGAATATACGGGGTAACTGACCTAAAACTCGCACATCAAATATTGCGGAAACGTAAAGTGTTATTGATATGTAGTTCTCACAGAATGGATTGGTAGTTAGGGTTAGTATTTTAAGCCAGTTAACGAACTGTAATAATGTTTAGAAAGTGTATTTTATGCGTCAACATACACTTTTCCAAATGGAATACTGCCTAATGGCTTTAAAAAACTAAATGTGGGGTAAATCAGAACCTCAGTGGTGTCTTCTACAGGGTTCTAGTGCGAGCCGTTTGGGAAATATCGTGTTTTAAAAATTTTCCACACAGACCTATGATAGCACACACTACAGAACAAAGCAAGTGCATATACTAGTTCTGTGGATTCTGGTCAGGAACGAGACAATTGACCATCACACATTCCGTTCAAAATGACCACCGGCAGCGGCAACACGCATACGGTGTGTTATGGGAAGTCTGCTGCACACGTTCTAGCGTTTGAGTAGAGATGTCCGAGCGTGCTGCAGTAATACTTCGTTGCAAAAAATGGTTCAAATGGCTCTGAGCACTATGGGACTCAACTGCTGAGGTCATTAGTCCCCTAGAACTTAGAACTAGTTAAACCTAACTAACCTAAGGACATCACAAACATCCATGCCCGAGGCAGGATTCGAACCTGCGACCGGAGCGGTCTTGCGGTTCGAGACTGCAGCGCCTTTAACCGCACGGCCACTTCGGCCGGCTATACTTCGTTGCATATCATGCAATGTCATTGGTATGGCCTTGTAGGCAGCGTCTTTCAGATTTTCCCACAGAAAAATGATTACAGAAGTCAAATCCGGGAAACGGGCCACCCGATGTTCAGGTTCTGTGCGTCCAACCCAACGATGTGGAAACAATTCGTGAAGACACGCTGTAGTACTTCGTGCATCATGGTCTGGACAGCCTCCTGGTCTGCAGAAAAAACATCTTCCAGCATCCGTGAAAGTTGGTCTGTTATGTGATTCTGCCTATGAAAAACAGGCCTTGAGCTGATGGTTCACTAACCCACACCACAGGTTTACACTTCGTGGGCGCTGATGTTCCACCTCACGAAGCGAACTGGGATTGTCAACAGACCAATGCAGTGTATGCTTCGGCGTTTTACCTGGTCATGATTAGTAAATGTGACTTCGTCACTAAACAAGATACGTGATTCATCTGGAGTATCCTGCCTTAATGCCCACGTACAGATGTTAACACGATTCTCATAATCATTTCCATGTAGCTCTTGATGGAGAGAGACGTTGGATGGAACCTATATCGATTTAGAATGCATAGGAGACTTGCAGACTTCAAGAAGAATATAATAATTCCAATCCCAAAGAAAGCAGGTGTTGACAGATGTGAAAATTACCGAACTATCAGCTTAATAAGTCACAGCTGCAAAATACTAACACGAATTCTTTACAGACGAATGGAAAAACTAGTAGAAGCCAACCTCGGGGAAGATCAGTTTGGATTCCGTAGAAACACTGGAACACGTGAGGCAATACTGACCTTACGACTTATCTTAGAAGAAAGATTAAGGAAAGGCAAACCTACGTTTCTAGCATTTGTAGACTTAGAGAAAGCTTTTGACAATGTTGACTGGAATACTCTCTTTCAAATTCTAAAGGTGGCAGGGGTAAAATACAGGGAGCCAAAGGCTATTTACAATTTGTACAGAAACCAGATGGCAGTTATAAGAGTCGAGGGACATGAAAGGGAAGCAGTGGTTGGGAAGGGAGTAAGACAGGGTTGTAGCCTCTCCCCGATGTTGTTCAATCTGTATATTGAGCAAGCAGTAAAGGAAACAAAAGAAAAATTCAGAGTAGGTATTAAAATTCATGGAGAAGAAATAAAAACTTTGAGGTTCGCCGATGACATTGTAATTCTGTCAGAGACAGCAAAGGACTTGGAAGAGCAGTTGAATGGAATGGACAGTGTCTTGAAAGGAGGATATAAGATGAACATCAACAAAAGCAAAACAAGGATAATGGAATGTAGTCTAATTAAGTCGGGTGATGCTGAGGGATTAGATTAGGAAATGAGGCACTTAAAGTAGTAAAGGAGTTTTGCTATTTTGGGAGCAAAATAACTGATGATGGTCGAAGTAGAGAGGATATAAAATGTAGACTGGCAATGGCAAGGAAAGCGTTTCTGAAGAAGAGAAATTTGTTAACATCCAGTATTGATTTAAGTGTCAGGAAGTCATTTCTGAAAGTATTCGTATGGAGTGTAGCCATGTATGGAAGTGAAACATGGACGATAAATAGTTTGGACAAGAAGAGAATAGAAGCTTTCGAAATGTGGTGCTACAGAAGAATGCTGAAGATTAGATGGGTAGATCACATAACTAATGAGGAAGTATTGAATAGGATTGGGGAGAAGAGAAGTTTGTGGCACAACTTGACCAGAAGAAGGGATCGGTTGGTAGGACATGTTCTGAGGCATCAAGGGATCACCAATTTAGTATTGGAGGGCAGCGTGGAGGGTAAAAATCGTAGAGGGAGACCAAGAGATGAATACACTAAGCAGATTCAGAAGGATGTAGGTTGCAATAGGTACTGGGAGATGAAAAAGCTTGCACAGGATAGAGTAGCATGGAGAGCTGCATCAAACCAGTCTCAGGAAAGAAGACCACAACAACAACAACAACAGGAGACTTGCCTGACTCGTGCCACTTCCTCGTGCGCTTGCGCGGGACCTAACGCGCAGATCAATTAGAAAAGCAGTTTGTTTCCTTGCCTTACGTTGTCTATGTGTTACGGGAGCACTTCCACGTCACTGGTTGAAGAGGTTGACGTCTAGTGGGATACCCTGTCGCTTTCGTCGTTAAAGAAGGAACTGCTTTCTTCCTCCACTCTCCGGTAAATCCCATCTCTCCCTCTCACGATCTACATCCTGGACTGTCAAACACTAACTGACTAATCAGTCGCAAAGCGTTCAAGGAATACACAGGCACACTGTAAGCAAACAAAACAACATCGTATCCAGTAACTACACATGTTGAATGGCACGAACGAGCGTTGATGTGGAAACTTTTCAAAATACGCCATTTCGCAAATGGCTAGCATTAGAATCCTGCAACAAACACCTTTGAGATTCTAATTTAACCTACTTTTAGAGTCTTAGTGTCAATAGGCATTGTTCCATTTAAGAAAGTGTATGTTTTCACAATAAATACACTTACAAATATTGTTAAAATTTAGTGAAAACTGCATGTCAATAGCACTTTCTGTTTCCTCGATATTTACGGTGCGAGTTTTAAAAGATTCACCCTGTATATTAACCCACTTCACTATGAAAATTGTATTCTTCCTGAATGGCCTCAATCGCCGAAAAATTCTGAATCATGATGTTCTAACTCTTGAAAAAACAAAGTCTTCTGAGTCGTGAGTTCTCACTCGTGAAAAATCAAACTCCCAACCGCTCCTACATACGGCCAACTGTCGCTTAAAACATCAATGCTACAGACGTTACCAACTCGAGTTCTGATGACAGAGATCGTCACGTTTTTGACGCTGAACACCAACGTGCTCTCCCAAGCACAGCATACAATTCTCAGCCCATTCTTCTTTTAGCTTGCTCTCTATTGGCTGCCGTTACTGTCTCTTCCATACCACGCCGCTCCGTCCTAATGACGTGCGTTACTTTACAATTTTTGCTACTTTTGAACCAACAGGCAAAAATTAATCCAAACTTTTTCATAATAAATCGCGTTCGAATCATGATCAAAATGACGTCCTTCAAAGACGACGTATTTATTTTAAACACATTATCTTAACAGCAACATTTTTTTTCTAACCTAATAAATCAGTAATCTGACATTTTTAATGTTGAGTACTAGCCCAGAAGTTTAGAAAATAACGAGACTTAGTTTTTGTCTGTGGTGTGACCGTTAAATGTTTGTAAGGGTGAATTGGTGGATATTCCAAATAAATTGCTTTTGGGAGGAATTCCATGTCGAGACGTACTGATGCCTGCTCGCTAAGTTGCGTGGCCCAGTCGAAAGTATCAGTTGCAGTATGCATGCTCCTAATGGCATACCATAGAGTATCCGGTGCAATAGCACCTGTTCCACCTTTCCAAACTGGAAATACTGCAGTCCCATTTACACCTGTACTGAAACATTTCTAGAGAAACTCCCACAATAGTTTTCTAACCTGGGCTGCGAGCTCATAGTTTACAAATTGTACGTCATAAGTCACTGTTACAAGTCTGAATTTTTTAACACATTGAAACGCACGGGTAGGAGTTCCCAGAGAACCATTTTCGTCTGCCCAAGCTATGAATAACCTCGTTCACCACACCGTAATTATCGGTCCTCTCTAGCCAAAATCCAGGTGTGCAATCATTAACCTTTCAAGCTACATGAAGGTGTATTTCCGCACTTATTTGGAAAATTCGATCCGAAGTCCCCAGCCCTGTCTGGAGATTTTCGAGTTGTTTTTCTCCACCATGTATTTCTGAAAATATCTATGTTAAATCAGTGTAATTATTTTAAAACAGCAAGCAGTCCATCAGTTAATCTCATGCCCATCTTAGGCCTATACTAAAATGTTAGTAACGCACTGGAGCAGGGAGCAGCGCGGCCAGGCCACAAAATATGAAATTCTACCATGAATTTACTTTTGAGCCCAGAGACAATTTAAAAGAAGTCTTGAAGTTAATTTACACAGCTGAGGAAGGCAGCCTTCACGAAAAATCTGGCCGGCCGCGGTGGCCGACCGGTTCTAGGCGCTTCAATCCGGAACCGCGCGACTGCTACGGTCGCAGGTTCGAATCCTACCTCGTGCATGGATGTGTGTGACGTCCTTAGGTCAGTTAGGTTTAAGTAGTTTTAAGTTCTAGGGGACTGATGACCACAGATGTTCAGTCCCATAGTGCTCAGAGCCATTTTTGAAGGAAAAATCTACCACAGTTAAGGAGAAATAATCTGCAATTAAACTTAACGCATTTACGAAAGCAGTCTTCTAGGAAATTGACCACAGAAAAAAAATTCTTCAATTGAAAAAGTAGGGGAGCAGCTACCATATTTAACAATTTGTTTAGTTAAAAGATGGAATAACAACATCAGTGTTAAAAGTGAGTAAAAGAATTATAATCTGCTTCTCTGCAGTAAGCCATATGTTTCGACAAATCAGTCGACACGCAGTAATTGCTCACTTTAGTACAACACAAAGAGGGTGAAATTATACATACGCTTTATACACTATGTGATCAAAAGTATCCGGACATCCCCAAAAAAGGTACGTTTTTCATATTAGGTGCATTGTGCTGCCACCTACTGCCACGTACTCCATACCAGCGACCTCAGTATTCATTAGACATCGCCAGAGAGCAGACTGGGGCGCTCTGTGGAACTTACGAACTTCGAACGTGATCAGGTGTTTCATACATCTGTATGCGAGATTACCACACTCCTAAACATCCCCAAGTCCATTGTTTCCGATGTGACAGTGAAGGGGAAACGTGAAAGGACACGTACAGAACAAAAGTGTACAGGCCCACCTCTGCTGACTGACAGAGACCGCCGGCAGTTGAAGAGGGTCGTAATGTGTAATAGGCAGACATCTATCCGGACCATCGCACGGGAATTCCAAACTGCATCAGGATCCACTGCAAGTACTATAACAGTTAGGTGGGAGGTGAGAAAACTTGGATTTCATGGTCGAGCCGCTGCTCACAAGCCACGTATCTCGCCTCGATGGTGTAAGGAGCGTAAAACGTTGCGTGGAGTGACGAATCACGGTACACAATGAGGCTATCAGATGGCAGGGTGTAAGTGATGTTAATGTCCGGTGAACGTCGTCTGCCAGCGTGTGTAGTGCCAACAGTAAAATTCGGAGGCGGTGGTGTTATAGTGTGATCGTGTTTTTCATGGAGGGGGCTTGCACCCCTTGTTGTTTTGCGTGGCACTATCACTGCACAGGCCTACACTGATGTTTTAAGCACCTTCTTGCTTCCTACAGTTGAAGAGCAATTCGTGGATGGCGATTGCATCTTTCAACACGATCGAGCACCTGTTCATAACGCACAGCTTGTGTCGGAGTAGTTACACGAGAATAACATCCCTGTAATGAACTGGCGTGCACAGAGTCCTGACGTGAATCCTATAGAACACGTTTGGGATGGTTTGGAACGCCGACTTCGTGCCAGGCCTCACCGACCGACATGGATACCTCTCCTCAGTGCAGCACTCCGTGAAGAAAGGGCTGCAATTCCCTAAGAAACCTTCCAGCACCTGATGGAACGTATGCCTGCTAAAGTGGAAGCTGTCATCAAGGCTAAGGGTGGGCCAACAACATAATAAATTCCAGCATTACAGATGGAGGGCGCCACGAACTTGTAAGTCATTTTCCGTCAGGTGTCCGGATACTTTTGATCACATAGTGTACGTAATTACATAAAAGGGAATGCACATAATCAACGGGCCATGAAAATGATATTGGTCCGAAAGTAATTTCGAACTAAGCAATACTTAGCAATATACAAATACAACTCATACCTGTATACAAAAGCCGGCCGCTGGTGGCCGAGCGGTTCTGGCGCTTCAGTCTGGAACCGCGCGACCGCTACGGTCGCAGGTTCAAATCCTGCCTCGGGCATGGATGTGTGTGTTGTCCTTAGGTTAGTTAGGTTTAAGTAGTTCTAAGTTCTAGGGGACTTATGACCTCAGCAGTTGAGTCCCATAGTGCTCAGAGCCATTTGAACCATTTTGAACCTGTATACAAAGAAAAATTCATATGATACCTATGCCAAGACTTGGTGCGTGGCTTTAAGTGTATTGAGCTTCTGGAGATGTAACCAAATACAAGTTGGCCACAGCACATCAAGATCCCTATGCAAAACACTTTGATAGCCTGTAACACTGTTCGCTTCCTTTTTATCATCAAATCGCAGTCAGGGACGTTGTATCAGAATCGTTCTTCAACGAATAAAAACCATTGGTCCAGGTTTAACAAATTAAGGATCACCAGATTCAACACAGTTCAGTTGCGTAGATGAAATTCTAGTAAATCATCAGTTAAATATGCCTCAGGAACTTGCAACCAAGAGTTTAAGGTCCGCTCGGCGATAATCTTCTGCCTACTGCGGCGCACCACACACAGTGCCTACTACGGCTAAATACTACGCTGCATAACCGTATCCCATACTCCACTCCACACATTGCATAAACTCTGTTCCCGATCCGTTTCATCTGCAACACACCGCTTCAGTGCTGAGCCCCCATCAGTACCAGCCATCGTACCGAGCAACACACCTCGCTCAGTTGTACCTGGCGCTAAATTTTCTTAGTCACCTCTTCGAGTGATCCCTATCGGGAAGCAGTGATATCCGTCACCCAGGAACGAGGTCATAAGGACTCTGGCCACACACTCGCTACCCATCAATACGACCCGGTGCGCTGCTCATATACGCCAATGAAAGTAACACTGCTTTTCATAGAGGATGAAGTTGTATTTGTTGTTAGAAAATGGGCTTCGAATTAGCCTGGTAATAACACGTGGAAGTAGCAGTCTCGTTAAAATGAGCATCCCAACTTTCACACTACGGTATCTGAATTCAGAAAATCAAGTCGGAATGAAAGACATGTTCAGATGCCGATCCACCTCACCCAAATGCGAGGCCAATTGTTTACTGGTGAACCAAATGGCACAATTTGTCAACTTTATTGACAGTTCAGTCGTAACTTTACCTTTGGTTACGTCAGAGCTGACACTGAGTCACCACAGGGAGAGACGAGCGCCTACACAATGGTGAACTAAAATCGGCTGTTCACACGAGCGGAAAGCGCTGCCCTGTACGTGTCAGACAAGGAATATTTCTGCTCTGCAAACATTTGCTGCAGCGCCGCTCTCTTCCTCAGCAGAAGGGTACCTCTGTTTGCTTCCTCCTGGCACGGCCACCACCGAACGGTGAACAGTAAACGCGTTCGCAGCGGCAGGGTTTTGAGAGCACGCTTAAAAAGCTTGACACCTCCCCTCACTGGGAAAGCTTCGCTTTGCCACTGCCCCGCTGCCCCGGTGAGTGATTCACCAGGGCTCTTTCGAAGCCCTTTCTCTTTCTCTCTCTCTCTCTCTCTCTCTCTCTCTCTCTCTCTCTTTGCCGGGCGCTTTTACGTGTTGTGTCCTGCAGTCCAGTAAATATTTCGTTTTACGTGCCAAAATGCTAAGCCGTTGTTCTCATTTATGGAGGCCTTGCATACAGAAAAAAAGCTCAGATTTTCAACATTTCTGAATCCCTGCCAACCCCTTCTGTCCTTGTGCTAGTCCTACCTCCATGCATGTATTACACTCAACAGCGCCGATAAACGATTTTACCGAGTGGGGTGTCGCAGTGGTTAGCACAGTATATTCACATTCGGGAAGATGACGGTTCATATCCTCATCTGGTCATTCGCATTTAGATTACCCGTGATTTCCCTAAACCACTCCAGGAAAATTCCGAAATGGTTCTCCTCAAAGGACACGGCCGATTTTCTTTCCCGTTCTCGAAACAGTCTCAGCTTGTGCTTCGTCTCTGATTACTCCTTTTTCGACGTGACGTTAACCCTGTTGTTCCCTCCCTTTTTAATAAACGAATTTGAATATTCTTCTTTTACCTCACAACTTGTACCTACCATTGGTTTTTCCACCAACAATTTTACTGTATCTGAAATTGGTGTAACATATCTCACTAACAGTCCCCGTACGGACGAGTCCATTGTCATATGGTGTAGTCTGTGGATACACATTTGAGTCTTGGGCGTCTGTTCTTCATTCGCATGGAGGTAGTAACTGCACATCCTGCCCCCTTGTGGGTAGTTCCGCCCTCCACTGCCATACCTCCTAACCCGCAGATCAGAGCGGGCATTCGAAAATTTTTCTTTCTTTCTTTTTTTTTTTTTGAATTGGCTGTTCCCTACATGTATGATTACAATATGCACAAGCCTAATCAAACCTACTACTAATTACTTTTTTCTCAAGTGTGCCTACAACGAAATAGAACTGTCTTGAGCCACCGTTGTTATTATCGTATAGCACAAATGAACTGAGATATTACTATGTTAATCCAGTCACTGTGTCAGCTATTATTTGATTATTGGAAATCGAACTACGTGTCTGACAAAACAGTGAAGCGCCCAGAGGAAAAGTCGAATGTCACTGTAACTTTGTACACGTACACGTCACCGACGGGCGTGTAAATGATAGGTAACACTCTATACCAAAATGCATTAGTGTTTTTCGTGTTTAGTTATATTGAACGACCACTGTGGCGGATGTACCGCGTACCAATGGGAGACAGCGTTATCAGCACCTCAGAGGATATCAAAGGGACCTCATTGTAGATCTCCGCTTGACCAGGTGATCGAATCGTGGAATACCCAGTATTGTGGGACCTCCGGATGCGACTGTGGCCCGATAGTGGGCTGCGTGGGAACCTGAGGGCCCAGCATTCTCCGTCAAGTTTCCTGTCCCCCACCACTTCTGGCTAACACAATGGAGAATCACCGTATTCTTCACAGAGCACATGTTACCACCTTCACATTCGGCCTGACACCCGAGAACAAGTGATGGACTGTCTGCAACATTCTGTGTCACCTCGTACCATTCATAGGAGATTAACAGCCGCCAGACTAGGAGATTACCATTTCACAGGTGGGCTGTCGTCAACACCACGACACAAAACGTTGCGGTGACCTGACCGGGTAGCATGGAGTGCTGCTGGCTATTTTTCCATTGTGTTGGGTGATTGACTCGATTCATGTTTTTGTTAGGCAGTGTAATTTAATCGAGCTGCACGATTTAGTATCATGATCATATCCAAAAGAACACAGAAAATTCCGGTCCAATATCTGCACACACCACTTGAAAATATGGGGAAATGTTACAAAGACAAACGAACTGATTCAGAGAGTATCTTGACAAGTGACTGCATGTGAAGAAATCAAAAAAGAATTGATTATCAGAAGGACTCACTCACCATAAAGAAAAGTGAAAACAGCCTTCGCCCAATTAAAACCAAGGACGGTATCGTTAAGAACGCAATGGAAATTCCACTGTTAAATGTAGAGTGGAGATCGGATAGGTAGAAAGAGCACATTGAAGGCCTCTGTGTAGGGATGTACTTGTCTGATGACTTGATGGAACAAGAAACAGGAGTCGACAGGGAAGAGATAGGGGATGCAGTATTAGAGTCGGAATTTGAAATAGCTTTGGACAACTTAAGATGAAAAAGGGCAGCAAGGACGAATAACATTACATCGAAATTTCTAAAATAATTTTTGGAAGTGGCAACAAAATGGCTACTGACGCTGGTGTGTAGAATGTATGAGACTGTCTGTCTTCCATCAGACTCTCAGAAAAAAAATCATAGAATTATTGCGAAGATAGCAAGAGCCGACAAGGGCGAGAATTATCGCACAATCAGCTTAACAGGTCTTGTATGCAAATTGTTGACAAGAAGAAGGGAAAAGAAAATTTAGAACCTATTAAATGGCCTTCGGTTTGCGTTTAGGGAAGGTGAGGACATCGGAGAGGCAGTTCTGACGTAGCAGTTGATAATAGAAGCAGGATTAAAGAGAAATCAAGACACGTTTATAGGATTTGTCGATCTGGAAAAAGGGTTCGACAATGTAAAATGGTGCAAGGTGTTCGAAATCCTGAAAAGAAATATGGGTAGACTGTACAGAAATACTGGTAATATGCAATATGGACAAGAACCAAGAGGGAACAACAAGACTGGAATTCCAAGGACAAATCTCACAGCTTCAAAATGCTTCAAATGGCTCTGAGCACTATGGGACTTAACATCTTAGGTCATCAGTCCCCTTGAACTTAGAACTACTTAAACCTAACTAATCTAAGGACATCACACACATCCATTCCCAAAGCAGGATTCGAACCTGCGACCGTAGCAATCCCGCGGTTCCGGACTGCAGCGCCTAGAACCGCACGGCCACCGCGGCCGGCCCGTGGCTTCAAAGGATTGAGACAGAGAAGTAGTCTTTCGTCCCTACTTTTCAATCTACACATCGAAGAGGCTACGACAGAACTTAAAAATAAAGATAAAATAAATAAATAAAAAAATAAATCGACTTACAAGAGTCGGATCGAAATTCAAGATGAAAGGATGTTAATTATAAGATTCGCTGATGACATTGCAATCCTGAGTAAAATTGAAGAATTACAGGACCTATTGTATGGAATGAAGTGCCTAATGAGTACAGAATACACACTGACAGTAAACCAAAGAAAGACGATAGTAATGGCATGTATCAAGTATAAGGAAGGCGTGAAAATTAAAATCAGCGTTGTGTATTAAGAAGTAGACAGCAAAATAACCAGTGCTGGACGGACCACATAAAAAGGAGACCAACATTCTCAAAAAGGGGCCAAGAGAAGTCTACTAATATGAAACATAGACCTAAATTTGGGGAAGGAGTTTCTGACAATGTACGTTTGGAGCAAAGCATTGTATTGTAGTGAAACATGGACTGTGGGAAGACCGGAGAATCGAAGCATTTGAGATGTGTTGCTTCAGAAGAATGCTGAAAATTAGGTGAACTGATAAGGTAAGGAATGAGGAAGTTCTCCGCAGAATCGGCGAGGAAAGCAAAATATCGGAAACACTGACAAGACTGGACATCTTTTAAGACATCAATAACTTTCATGGTAGTAGACGGAACTGTACAGGGTAGAAACTGCAGAGGAAGAGAGGACGTAGATTGCAGTTGCTATTCTGAGATGAAGAGGTTGGCACAGGAGAGGAATTCGTGTGGTTTTGGCTAAGGCGGCCACAGGCACCAGTGTAAAAATTCAATATTTGTACATCCGTACCAGTACATAGTCTAAGTAGCATCTTTCAAATAAAAATTACTGTAACCTCTGGCTTGTGGACAATAATTTGTATTTTTTTCACCAGGATATTCTGTGACGTTCCGTTGTTATGAAGTTAGGAGACCATGTGAATTAAATTTGTTTATCTTTGAATCCCACCTTACATATATCCTTAATGGTGTTTATAGATGACAGAAATATTCTACACAGCTATTTTCTTTGTTTTTCGGTGAGACACTGAATTTTGATTGTATCTCGAATTTTGTACAGCGGACTCCTGTACATTTCACATCATTTTCTTTGCTGATTGGCGAAACACCATTATTGCCCTCATATGTAACTTCTTCTTTACATTAATGCTTACAAATTTATTTTGGCCTCACAAGTGATTTTTATTTCATTTAACACGTCTAGTTTCTTAGCACTAAACTGAGGAGAAAATCTCCATGGTCACGCAACGAGTCAGTACATGAAAGTAACGTCAAGAAAGTTGATAACACACAAAATAAAATCTACACGCATCGTGTGCTGACGACAACCCGTTGAGTATACATTAGAAAACTCTACAATATAATAAAGGAATTAGTTTTATTTCTTTTTTCAATATGCTCCCTCACAGAATACAAGAGGTGAGCCACGAGGAAATCTTCAGTTTTGACTTGAAAGTGCAATGATTACCGCTAAGACTTTTTAATCATTATGATAGTTTACTGAAAATTGATGCAGCAGAATTCTGCATAGCTTTCTGCACAAGATTCAAGGCAGTGCGATCCAGATGCAGATTGGATTTCTGCCTAGTCTTAATTGACTTAAAGCTGCTAATTTTTTGGGCGTAAGCTTACATTGTTAACAACAAATGACATTAAAAATTCTCGCGGAATCTCATCTCTGTTCATTACCAGAAAGTATTTTAAGTCTACTTCAGGCATTGAGCAGGACATTAAGCGGGATCAGCGGCGGCGAGCGAAAATGTGTACCGTATCGGGATCTCAAGCTTACTGGGCTCGTGCAGTAACTACTGTGCCATCCGGGACACACCGTTATCGCGACTTCGCAGACTAACTCGCTACACCTCACAGCCGATCCACACTCCAACCGAGTGCCACCTATCCGCCGTCCCTGTCCAAGTCCCGATGAAGACGATAGCAGTGATCCCCCTTCCATTTACATATAGTGTTTCAGAGCTGCGGGATCTGCGTGTTGTCTTTTCTTTTGTAGAAACAGACACCATGCATTCAAATAACGTCTTTTTTCTTTCTACTTTCATTTTCAGACTCGTTAAGGTAAGTTCAGCAAACTCTAGATACTTGTTATAGGCACTCAAGTCTTGTGGAGGCAGCCAACAACGCATCCACGCTTCCGGTTTCCTTGGGATTTCTGGACAAACCAATGCAGATACAGTCAGATGCATGCGTTTTTTCATCTAAACAGACAACACAAACATGTTCTTTCTACGAGTTGTCCATACAGGGAACGAGAATGTGTTACGTGCTACCAGGACTTAGCTTTTTAAATCAATTGATTTGTTACGTCGGCGCCCTGCCAACCGCACAGCCAAATAGATAGATAGCAGCAGCTCTGTACCATTTGGCAACTCCTGCCAGGAGTTTGAATGTTTGGTGAAATTCAAACAGGTTACTTTTATCAGGTTTCTTGACATTGTCAACCAGATGATAAGCGATCTGTCATATTTTTTTTTATTCATGTTAGGGATTGAAACCCCATGAAATCAAGATCACACATGAAATCTTCTTTATTTGGGTTGGTTACCTGTTTCAGCTAACAATCTAGTCATCTTCAGGTCTACGATATAAAATAGATTTTTCTCCATGTTAGCAACATACAAGCTTCCAGAACTGCACATATTAGTGCACCTGCGTTCAAGAGTATATACACGCATTAATTACAGAATAAAATTACAATGAAATGAACACCCTTAGCTGCTTACAGGCGTTGACATACGTCAACGGGGACAGATGAAAATGTGTGCCCCGACCGGGATTCGAACCCACTTTCATCTGTCCCCGTTGACGTATGTCAACGCCTGTAAGCAGCTAAGGGTGTTCATTTCATTGTAATTACATTCTAACGAGCTGCATGGTCACCGATGGTATCTGTTCTTTCGGACATGTCTGAAAGAACAGATACCATCTTAGTATAATTACAGAATAAATACCACAAAACATTCTTGATTAGTTTTGGTCCCTTTACAGCTTTACACATAGTTAAAACCTTTCTTTAAACGATAACATCCATACATGACGTAACCGAAAGTAGCTTTTCTACGTTCGTGGCCAGTGTAGGTGCACGATGCTCATAAAACTGAAGGTATACCTTTGAAAGAAGTTCGAGAATATTGTTGCTCTGTTTATCACTTCATACTGGTGTGTCGGTGGCATCTACTGGCGCAACTAGGCACAGCCTGGAACTGAAAACAAAATAAAGTTGGTGTATCGTCTAACCAGTTCTGGTACTATTGTTCGATATCAGTAGTGGGCGTTTTGTACCTTGGAACATTTTCCAGAGTTTTGCCTCTAGCTGGACCAACAATAAAAATATTAATACTCGAAACGAATTCCCTGTCTGAGTCCGCAATCATTGTAACAATTCTACGAATAAAACTGTTTAGATCGCTTATTAAATTTTTTTATTATGACATTTCGGCTACTGCCATCATCACGCTTAGAGCTTATAGAAGAAACTTCTCTTTCCTACTATAAACTATATCTAATCAATTTATTAAGTATAGTGTTTTGTACTGACACACCTCTTTCTTTTGTAAGTTCTAAGTTTTTTGATACCTGATGAAAGCAGTATCCGGAAATTGATAACAAATAAAATAATTTTAAAAATGACAGACGGTTTTATTCACAAAATGCCTGTAATAAAATTTTAATATATTTTCATACACCACTTTCAAATGATGACATGCATTTTGTGTATGCTGCAATATTTTTCTGAAATTATAAAACTTACTCTAGAAATGTAATAGTTTTTCCAGATGTGAATTTCACCAAGGAATAAAATGGCCACGTACCTAGGAACAAGTATTCTGATCAAATTTAAAATTGTTGCAACCGAGAACAACCTTGTCACTACTGTGCTTAGTAGGTGTGTATTACATTATTTCTTTTATTACTGTGCTACACGTCCATTATTAACAAATGAGATCAAATTAAGGAGAAGCATTATAAAAACAAGTTCCTAGTTTAAAAAATTTGAAATAGGTACTGCTGCCAACAAACGCAAATTTCCAATTTCAAAACAAGGAAAATTGTAAACGTTTTCCACGACAGAAAGCCATTTTCCATCACAAGATATAAGAGGATACACAACTGGCGAAGTATGGCTTAATCATCCACACGTTATGTAACTAGTTTTAAAAACAACCAGAATTTTAGTCACTATAAAACTCTATAAGTGAAAAATGAACAGTGTCCCCCAAATAGCTTTATATGTTATACACTTAATATGGAGAACATAAAATATTTACGAACACTGTAAAAGCATAACCTCAGCAAACTCAGTAGAAAATGATGGAAACTGCTTATGGCGGTTCCTAGTGAGCATTCCTTCATGTGATTCTAAAATCAACAGCTAGATCGAAACACCGACCAGGAAAAATCATGTGTACCTATGATCACTGTCTTACATGCACAACCGTCTCCCCTACTGCAACTAGCTATTGCAGTTCTTGGATAAAGCAGAGTCTGATACTGATTTTTTTCTATTGAAATCTGGCTGCATTTATGGGGTACAAATACTTGCGGAATGATTGACGTTATAGTTACCATAATCCCTGTCAATGGCACCCAGAGTCTTGCGATGACGCCAAAACAGGACTGTAATGTGCAGTCAGTGAATTGCTGGATCGATCTCTTTCCTCCAAATGATAACTTTTGATAGGTATGTAAACAATAGACTGCCACTTTTTTTTTACAGATTAATAACTAATGAAAGAACCTCATGTTTTTCATGGAAGACTACAAAAGAACATATACCTCCGACGCCTCGGTGACTATGAAGAGGAGAGTATTATACTAATCATGCCCGACCCACAGTTATATTGGGGTCTCTTCATTTAGTTAAGCAAAGCCCCCTCATTCTACCTTCGTTGTAACGATAGCCTACTTCGCAGTGAAGTTCGTCACAGCTAACTCATCCCAGTTTTGTAAGAATAGTAGTGTACACAATTACAAAACTTGATTTCAAAAATAACCTTCGTTTCTCATTATTACTGTAGCTAGTGATTTAGAAGTGAGCTCACTGTAATCCGCTATGAAACAAGTGGCAAATCATTTCTTGCGAACAGATCCTTCTGTTCTATAGAGTAATATTTATTTAAATACCATCCACAGAGATCCTATTATAGACTTCTAGGGATTGTTGATGGAACTAATTCTGATAAGGAATCCATGTCCGGAAATGTACTGTCTCGATGTAAAACAAGTTTGAAGATCGGATGACTTTCAAATCGCCCGCTTCACGGTGCGCACGCAAAGTCGGATGCGAGTGCTCTAGTTAGTCCATGTTGTAGTGAAAATGGGTACCATTTTCGTGTGACTAAGCCAACGGTAGCAAGAAACTGGTGCCTTCGAACGTAGGAGGGTTGATCGTGGTGTTCCGCGGAAGCTGCGCACTCTCTTCTCTGAAGACGATACCCTCCGTCATGTAAGAGAGATTGCTGAAAAGTAATCCCTCTGACCTTTTATGTGCAAACTCTCAAAGTTTTCTGAATAAAACTACATATTTGTTTTTCATATCTACACATTCGCAGCCCCCTGCCACTAGAGGGCTCAGAATTGTAGAGTGTAACATGATAGCGTTTAACGTTGGTGCCTGAGACACGGCGTGCTGTGATCGAGTTTCGAGTTCGAAGAGTTCGTCCACCCACGCAGTACCCCTCCTTCAGCACAAAAAAGTCAGAACACACACAAACGCTGCGACATCTGCAACACTCCGACGCCTTGGGTTCAGTGATAGTGATGAAGCGGTACAATCAGAGATGAGACTATGGCTACGTCAACAGCGCCGGTATAAACAAACTACTCTCTTTTTGGGAGAAATTTCTTCGTCGCCAGGGTGACTATTGAGAAATAAGCATGTAAACATGAAGAATAATGATGCAGTATGTCAATAACGTTTGTTTTATACATAAAGCTTTGAGAGTTTCAACACAAAAATTCTGAAACGTAACCTTTCAGCACGCCGTCGTCTATAAAAATACGACGGCGAGTGTTCGAAACTTTACCCATTGGCCTGGGCTGCTTTAGTGTACACAGGTGCTGTATGCGTACCGTGAAGCGGGAGATTTCAGATTGATGCGATGTCCAAACCTATATTACACAGAAATGGTACATTTTCAGACATGGTCTCCTTACTAGAATGTTATTTACTGAGTCCTCTCTACAGCCTATTTCAATGGCCTCTCACTTGGATGGGTGACCATCCAGTCTGCCGAGCGCTTTTGGAAAGTGGGGTGCACTCAGCGTTTGTGACAAAAACTGAGGAGCTCCTTGATTGAGAAGTAGTGGCTCCGCTAACGTAAACTGACATACGGCCGGCAGAGTAGTGTGCCGAACACATGCCCCTCCGTATGCGCATCCAGTGACGTCGGTGGGTTGAGGATGACACAGCGGCCGGTCGGTACCATAGGGCCTTCATGGCTTGTTTGGGCGGAGATTAGTTTAGTTCCCTACAGCTCCAAGAACCGCGTAAATGAAATTGTGAGCTGGCCGGTGTGGCCGAGCGGTTCTAGGCGCTACAGTCTGGAACTGCATGACCGCTACGGTCGCAGGTTCGAATCCTGCCTCGGGCATGGATGTGTGTGATGTTCTTAGGTTAGTTAGGTTTAACTAGTTCTAAGTTCTAGGGGACTGATGACCACAGATGTTAAGTCCCATAGTGCTCAGAGCCATTTGAACCATTTTGAAATTGTGAAACACCATGTATATAAATTACTGTAGTCGAAGTTTTCTTTGTTGTAAAATTTATGTTCCACTTGCAACATATTACATATAGGCCAAAAGCCATGGGAAGGCAGTGCAATGATAAACCTGTGTCCCTGAAATACTGGAGCTTCATTCAAGACATGTTTGGAATTGGAAACTCGTATTAGTGTGAAATCTCCCATAAGCTATGACCCACGCTTCTAGCAGCGGTTGTCACCCCACGTTCAGAGTCGACTAATTTCTGACTTTCTGCTGCATTCAAAACACACCTGTCTGAAACAGACTCCTGAGGACATCGTGTCTACATCCGCACCATACGCGATAACATCAGTCCATCTGAATCGGCCCGTCTTTATCGCTAAGTTCAGATGTAACGCGCGTTGACACAGGCTACAGCGCGAACGGATTTCAGAACAGTTCAGATGACGAGCGGCATACCGCCTATGTCGCTGCAGACTCTTTTGGCTTCAGATACCGGCTCTTGGCTGGTGGAGCTACACTATACATTTGTAATAGAAAATCGATTGTATCTGGGATAATTCTTCAAGTTTCCAATGTTATCTGGACGAAATTAAAAGAAATTGTGACAAAATGGATTCAAATATCTCCAGTATTTGAACAATACGCAAAGTTTCCTCATTGGATAGGTACTCTAACTGGTAAGCATGCCAGAAACAAGATCCAAAACGTTAAAGAACCCAATACTCAATTTATAAACTTTTTTCTCTAGTACTGTTGATACTGCGTGACGCTTTATCCGGTAGACAACCGCTCTTAAGGGGAAAACGGCGACCCAGGAACTTTTAGAGATTCAGTTGTACATGAAAAACTCACAGAAAAATCTTTGGATGTACCGAAACAAAGACCCAGACCAGAAAACCGTGACATGGCATTTCCTTACTCTAGCGTAGGTGACAAAGCATTTGGGCTAACAGAAAATCTAATGAGGCCCGGCAGCGTAATGCAGCTAACTTACTAAAAAAAGATATTTGACAGTCATATAACACCAGCGCGTCGGTATGTTAAATGTACTTTTCGCATACGATGTAAGAATATTACGTCGCACATCAGTGTAGACTGTGCCGAACACGTTGCGAAAGCGATTACAATGCTTCACAAATATGTTCGAACGAGACATGGGTTGAACACGGAGGCATCATAGAAAGAAATCTCACAAGTATTAATGGACTACCTACTTCAACAGCGGATAACGTTCGGACTAATTTTACCAACCATTTTGTTAGTATAGCTAGACTTGAATCATATGATATGAACGGAAGAGGTCTTGTTAACGATAAATCTTTCCTTATTTATTTTTGTCTTCTTTCCTTAGTCATTTTTCTGACAGAATATCAAAGCCATTTCTTCCTACGTTCACCGTATCAAAATTTTATTTTTATTTAAATTCGGATCCAAAATTCCTAAATTGTTGTAGATTTTTCTTTCCTACTTCGTCAGTCAGGAGTTCGATGCCAGTACTCTCGCCTACGGTTAAAGTCACATTTCGCGAAGTCCAAGAAAGCAAAATAACAGAAACACACAGAACGTAGGTGTGGTCACGACGGAAACAGCCCACGAGAGTTCTCTATCTTTCTCAACGCGCGCTAGTGCACGTTTGACCACGTACAGAGATTCTTCCCGCGAAGGCTGCGTTTACGCACCTTAATGTGCAGTTATATAATCTTTTGTGGGTGGACTGTTAGATGTCTCAATGCGCGATTCGTAAATGCTCATCGGATTCCCATCATCTGAACTCAACCTAAATGGGAGAACCTTTCCCCAGACTTTTTGCTGTTCAGTATTAAATTTGACGCACTGCTAGCTAGTGATCTGTAAATATCCACTATTACGCCAAAACCAGATAAATCATATATGTACAGTAAGCAAACAGATCCATTGTGTGCAGTTTCCATTGAAACTTTGCAAATTGCCTCTTAACTATACAATTAACTAATGAAAGAGAATCCATTCAAAGGTGTGTACAAAGCGAAATACACCCTATCACTCTTGACCAGCACCAACCTAGTGGAGGAACGTGTTGGCTCCATGCTATTGATGGTTCGCGGTAGAAGGAGGTCACACTCCGACACTCCAAGTGGACGTGGAATGTTATCCTTAACGAGACCCACTCCGAGAGACGTACGCCATGTCAAGGATAACATACAGGCATCCAAATTTATGGAACAAACCGTCGTGTGGCCAGCAGTTTGGTGCAAAGCTTTCGATGTTTGTCGGATTGCTTGTTAGTTTCGTTGTTTCTTTTAATGAA
The DNA here is from genome assembly GCF_021461395.2 of Schistocerca americana. NCBI lineage: Eukaryota > Metazoa > Arthropoda > Insecta > Orthoptera > Acrididae > Schistocerca > Schistocerca americana. The sequence continues at coordinate 685,395,790 of NC_060122.1, forward strand.
ACGACTTTTCTGTTGTCCCATATAGCTACATGAGCTGTGCCACGTGCTTTTTGACCACAATAAATTGGAGTGGTTACTAGGAATAGAGCCCATGGCCAATGCTGGGAACGTATAAATGATGAAGGCGGACGGCAATGTTCATTAGCAGGCGGCATCTGTGTTCATTATCGTTTTACATCCATTTTATTTGTTTTTCTGGTATGACTAACGAATTGTACCAGATGATGAAAATACCGCTTCAGTTGTAAAGTTTTTGTATTATCATACGACCGGTTTCGGGCTCTTATAAGCCCATCTTCAGGTGTCGTAACTTGATGCTGTGACCCCCGAGCGCCGCGGTGGATTTGTACTACGCGCGGTGTACTGTCTACGAGCTGTTCCGCGCTCGTAGGTAGCACACCGCCCCTAGTACACGTCCAACGCGGCGCTAGGGTGTCACAGCATCACGTCACGACACCTGAAGATGGGGTTATAAGATCCCGAAACCGCTTGTGTGATAATAAAAGAACTTTACAACTGAAGCGGTATTTTTAGCCACAGTTGCGGATGTTCCACCCACAGGACTATTTATAACGAATTATCTTTGATGGCTGGAAATCTAACAAGCATCAAACACCTAAGTGCAATGTGACCTCCTATCCAGCTCTAAACTCAATTTTTAAGGCTTCTTACTTCACCTATTCTTTTTAATACTATCAAGACTATAAACACTGAAGAGCCAAAGAAACTGGTACACCTGCCTAATATCGTGTAGGGCCCCCGTGAGCACTCAGAAGTTCCGCAACACGACGTAGCATTGACTCGACCACGGTTAGTTTTAGCTAAACAAGAAGCAAAACAAGCTAAGGCTAAAGGAAAAGAAATAATAATAAATCAACAATAAAGCTGATAATTTATAAAATGCCCGAAGTAGTGCTGGCGGGAAGTGGCACCGTAAATCCTGCAGGGCTGTCCATAAACCCATAAGAGTACGAGGGGGTTGAGATCTCTTCTGAACAGCACGTTGTAAGGCATCCCAGGTATTCTTAATATTGTTCATGTATGGGGAGTTTGGTGGCCAGAGGAAGTGTTTAAAATCAGAAGAGTGTTCCTCGAGTGATTCTGGAGGTGTGCGGTGTAGCATTGTCCTGCTGGAGTTGCCCAGGTCTGTCGGAATGCACAATGGACGTGAATGGATGCAGGTGATCAGACAGGATGCTTACGTACGTGTTATCTGTCAGAGTGATAACTAGACTTATCAGGGGTTCCGTATCACTCCAACTGCACGCACCTGACACCATTACACAGCCTCCACCAGCTCGAACAATCGCCGTTGACCTGCAGGGCCCGTATATTCAAGAGGCTGTCTCCATACCCGTACACGTCCATCCACTCGATACAATTTGAAACGAGACTCGTCCGACCAGGCCACATGTTTCCACTCATCAACAGTCCCGTGTTGGTGTTGACGGCTTCAGGCGAGGCGTAAAGCGAGTGGACCTTCGGCTCCGAAAGCCTATATTGATGATGTTTCTTTGATTGGATCACACGCTGACACTTGTTGATGGCCCAGCGTTGAAATCTGCAGCAATTTGCGGAAGGGTTGCACTTCTGTCACGTTGAACAATTTTCATCAGCCGTCGTTTGTCCCGTTCTTGCAGGATCTTTTTCCGGCCGCAGCGATGTCGCAGATTTGTTGTTTTACCGGGTCCTGATATTCACGGTACTCTCATGAAATGGTCGTACTTGAAAATCTCCACTTCATCGCTCTTGCGCTGACTATATCACTTAAATCGTGATAAACTGCCACTGTAGCAGCAGTAACCGATTTAACAACTGCGCCAGAGACTTGTCTTATAAACGCGTTGCTGACCGCAGCGCCGTATTCTGCCTGTTTGCATATCTCTGTATTTCAGAACGCATGCCTATTCCAGTTTGTTTGGCGGTTCAGAGTAGCTTTCAAGTACATTCATCAGAATCGTGTTATACTTATCACCAGGATATTGGGAACGGGTCCTTAGTGTCATGAGTACTACAGAAGACATGTCTCGTTTTGTAAGTTAGCTGCATTCCGCCGTCGGATCTCATTAAATCTTCTGTCAGGAGAAATTCTCCGTCACCTAGGCTCAAGTAAGGAAGTGCCATCTCATGTTTTGTGTTCAGAGCCTTTGGTCTAGTGCATTGATAATTTTTTCAATGAGTTTCTCATATACAACAGAATCCCTGAAAATTCCTGCGTTGCTGTTTTTCCCGTAAGAACGATTGTCTAACCAGATAAAGCATAATGTATTATCAACAGTACTAGTGAAAAAACGTTTATAATTGAGTATTAAGTACTTTAATGTTTTGAATTTTGTATTCTGACATGCTTACCATCGAGAGTTCCTATCCAACGAGAAAACATTGCGTACTATACAAATCCTCGAGATATAAGAATCCATTTCTTTGATATGGTAGCAGCATCACAATTTCTTTTAATTTCATACATATTACATTGCAAACTCAAAGAATTATCCCAGATACAGTTTATTTTCCATTAAATACGTGTAGCATTGCTCCACTATTCAAGCAGATATCTGAAACTGAAACAGGCTGCAGCGACTAAGGCGCTCTGCCGCTCGTCCCCTGAAGTGTAAAATTGATATTCAATCACTCTTTAGCGTTTGTCAACGCGCATTGCGTCTGAATTTATTCCTGACTGTATTTTACTATTTCGAAGAAGAGGCCTCTATTATACTTTTGAACAACGTAGTATTGTGACTAAATTAATTTCTATAAAAAAGCTCTCAAAGAACACACCTTATCCACTAACTAGGTCAGGGTAGTTATTTATGTGGAGCAGAGTGCAATGTTTGTGATCAAATAACACTCATGTTTACCGGGCAATGCAATTTATATTCATATGACGTATATGTCCGTTTTTGCTTTGTTGTTTACATACATAAGATACAGTTTTAATGTAAATCTGCATTATTTAAAGTTACAGCAATAATAATAATAATAATAATACGTAACAGGCAAACCAAAATGTTTTCACACTCGCTGCACTAACTAGTGTTGCATATTAATCGGTAAATCTACATCCGAAAACAAGGCATTTGTAAACGAATAGGCAATACTGGTACAACGTGACCCTTGCTGCTATGCATCGCTTCTTGTTCTTTATCACAATGTAATAGGGTTCTTCTCCAGGAGTACATTTCCCCCAAATGGAGTGTCACACAGCATTATTACGTTGCAAGTGGACAGTTTAACAGTACGATCAACAATGCATTGTCGATGCACTCGTTGTAGTGCCTCTAGGATAAGAGAAGCCTGTGGTGGTGCGGTTATTTATAAAATGATGTCGTAGCCGCTATGTGACTGGTTCGACACCCAGTCCTGTTATATTTCGAGGTTGTTTTACTGCCTCTTCCCTAAGCTGCTTGCACTGACTTCTGGTGAGTCGTGCTTCGGTAGCTCAGATGGTAGAGCACTTGCCCGCGAAAGGCAAAGGTCCCGAGTTCGAGTCTCGGTCGGGCACACAGTTTTAATCTGCCAGGAAGTTTCATATCAGCGCACACTCCGCTGCAGAGTGAAAATCTCATTCTGGAAACATCCCCCGGGCTGTGGCTAAGCCATGTCTCCGCAATATCCTTTCTTTCAGGAGTGCTAGTTCTGCAAGGTTCGCAGGAGAGCTTCTGTAAAGTTTGGAAGGTAGGAGACGAGGTACTGGCAGAAGTAAAGCTGTGAGTACCGGGCGTGCGTCGTGCTTCGGTAGCTCAGTTGGTAGGGCACTTGCCCGCGAAAGGTAAAGGTCCCGAGTTCGGGTCTCGGTCGGGCACACAGTTTTAATCTGCCAGGAAGTTTCATATCAGCGCACACTCCGCTGCAGAGTGAAAATCTCATTCTGGTATAGTTCCTTCAACTAGGCATCTTGAAATATCCTTTCCCCTACTTATCCAATTGAGTAATAAGTCTCCAAAGATCTCCGTTACTGATGAAATAGCCTCTACCCTGCTTACACTCTTTCGAGAGTAAAACAATGTTCTTTACTTGCTGTAGTGTTTTCTAAGGGAATAAAGACTTGTGGAAATTGTCCTTTTTTGCTTTTTTCAGATTTGGGCCAATAACTTCACCTGTAGCTACAACTGTACTTGATGGTATCAGATAGCAGACACTTGAATGGCATATGGCTCGTAGTGCTGTTCCCTCTTTCCTAGAAACATAAAAACACAAAATAGACTCGTTGAGCAGTACGTTTTTTCCGATAGAAAATTAGCAGCACATCGTTCCCTTCTACGAAGGGTTAGTTCTTGGAGAAATTATCCGTGATTAGCTCTACTTGTTACATACATTACATGGCAGTTATCCGTAGAACACTCAGCTTATACCACACGTATAAAGTTGTAAAGAGGAGACTTTCTGTTAAGTTGGAATGGTGAGAGAAGAATTAAAGTAGGCAGTGCACGGTCCAGTAACGTTAATGTGACCATCTGTCAAAAGCCTGAATAACCACCTTTTGCAGCGGGCACGTGCAGGAAGAGACTCATAGAGTTTCTGGAACGTACCGACAGGGACGTGGATCCATGCCAGTTCCAGGGCCTAGGTGAGCTGCGCTATGGTCGTCGGTTGAGGATCCATTGCGCGAAGAGTCCGATCGAGATGGTTTCACAGAGTCCCGGTTGGTCTTAACACCGAAGAGTTTGGTGGCCAAGGCAGTACGGCAAGCTAGTGCTGGTACTCTTCGAAACACACACGTACAAGCAATGTGACACGTCGCATTATCCCGCCGTCGTACCGAAGAAAAAACAGCCTGCATGTAGGGGTGGACATGGTCCCACGGATATATGCATACTTCTGTTGATCCATTGTGCCTTCCTGAATAACGAGATTACCCAGGGAATGTCACGAAAACATTACCCTGGACCCTTCCGACGATTGTTACAGAGCGTTTCCTTTCATATGTTCATACCACAAGCGAAAACGGACATCTGTCTACTGGAACATAAAACGTGATTAGTCTGAAATGGCCATCTGTCACCACTAGCCTGTCGGAGTGGCCGAGCGGTTCTAGGTACTTCAGTTTGGAACCACGCGACCGCTACGGTCGCAGGTTCGAATCCTGCCTCGGGCATGGATGTGTGTGATGTCCTTAGGTTAGTTAGGTTTAACTTGTTCTAGGTTCTAGGGGACTGATGACCTCAGAAGTTAAGTCCCATAGTGCTCAGAGCCATTTGAACCATTTTGTCTCCACTAAGTGGACGTACAGTTGCGGTGTGAGCGGGCAATTTCGTGCCTTCGACGCCTATGAACCGCATTCAGCTTGGGTGCACGAATCAGGTGCCTGCAGCAAAGGCTCATACGCAGCAACGTTGGCTGAACTATCGTTGAGGGGACACTGTTGAGAGCCCCTAGCTTCATCTGGGCGGCCGGTTGTTCAACAGTTTCACGTCTGTTCGCTCGGTCGCGTTCCCGATGCCTTCGTTCACTCCTGCGGTGCATCACAGCACCATTTTGTAAAGCACTGTACACTTTAACAACGACGGCAAGAGAACGGTTTACCAACGTTGTCATTTCTAGAATGCTTACTCCCTTGGCCCCAGAGCCAATGCTCATTTTCTGCATTACAACAACGACTAGACTGTGTTTCTGCTTTCTGCGTAAATACCCCCCCCCCCCCCCCCCCCCCGCCGCCCACCAACACGCATTGTGCACTCTGAACGCTGAAAGCCCAAATTATATGCTGCCAGCAGTTAGCAGAGGAACTCGCGTGTGAGGGAATATTTACTTGGAGAGAAAAGAGGCCACTGATAACGTGTGATAGCGTCTCTCACCAGCCAGCGATAAAAGAATAAGCTGTATTATCATGTGCAGCAGTTCGCTCACACCACCCTGCAGTCAGTTTGTGCAATCAATAGGACGGTGCAGCACCACATCGCTCCAGAATTGTATTAGAAAGATTTCAAAACCACTTATTGAGCGTGTATGGGACGGCATAGAGGATGATGCGCTTGTGTTACATCCAGCCCAACCCGTTTCCATGAGTTATGGGCGAAGTCTGATCGGTTCTGAATCAGAGCGTTTCCATTTCGATGTAATGTGGAGTCCATACAATGACGAAAACCCGCTGTCATTTCGAAAGAAGATTCTAAAAGCTAACTAGTTAGGTTTTGATTAGGGCTACGAGAGGCGTTCAATAAGCAATGCACCACAGTTTTTTTTCTGAAAGCAGATTGGTTTTTATCAGGGTTTGGATATACCATACTATTCCCAAGTCTCTTGGCTACAAAACGTTATTTTTCAACGTTATCTTTCTTCAGTGCTTCTGCCTTACGCCACCTTACTGAGAGGGCAAGTATGCCTGCAGGATACCACTCCAATGGTCAATGTCGGAGCAACTTCTTGCTGCACAATACCTCCCTTCTCTGGTTCGCAGACTTGTGTACCTCTTTCGTTGTCTTGGAAAAGAGGTTCGTTTGCCTTTTTGTGGAGACGAATTTTTGCGGATAGTACAATACACTTCAGGGTTGATCGTTGCACCATTAGCGAGGACATCAAACAGAATAAACCCTTCAGAGTCCCAGAAGACCGTCACCATGACCTCACCGGTTGAGGGTGCGAAACTTTTCTTCGGCGGAGAGGTGGTGTGGCAAGTATTCCATTTTGTTTCCGGTTCGATGTGATGTTTCATCGCCTGTGACGATGTTAGACAGAAATATGTATATATCAGCCTCGTAAAGCGCAAGCAATTTTATGGTCTTTGATTAGGCGGCGGGGAGCGCAGCAGGCACACACATTTGAGTACTCCAGCTTGTGGACGGGTGTGTCAGCACTATCAACACAGACGTCCAGTCGCGCAGCTTGGTGTTTGTTTGTGATCCGTCGGTCACCTGGAATGAGCGTGTCCGCACTTTCCAACATTGCAGGAATCACAGATGAGCACGGCCGGCCAGCATGCGGAAGATCTAGCAGTTTTGCGCGACGCCTTGCCCTACGACTCACCGCGCTTTTGTCCAGTCCCATGTCTAGGTGGGCATTCTGCCAGCGCTTATGAATACCAGTGATTGGTTTTCCGAGAAAAGAGACTTACTGACCACTCTCTGCTTGGAACACACCTAAGTTACAGACATTTTGAATGGTACGTATAGCTCCGCCAAGTATCTGAAATCCATGGAACTACAGAGTCTGAAGCAGCAGACTTCTATGATGTCCCACAACAAATTCCACATTTTTTCAACCAAAACCGACCGAGGAAAAACTGTGGCACTACTTATTGGTCACCCCTTGTACATTTAATCATTTTTTCTCATTCTCTGCTGTCTCTCTGGTTCTAACATTTTCCCTGCCTGCTCTTTTCATTTCTCTACTTTTGCGCTCTTGCTCCTTTCCCTCCCTTGCAGCAATAGTTTACAGGCTGGTTTAATTAGGGCCCAAATGTGTGGGAGGTTTGCATGTGTGACGCGAACACGACCGGGAGGGTGCCCGCACACATGTTGCACCAGAGTGCGCCGTGTCGGACGGAACTGTAACGATCCGGAGGCCGGAAAACTGCGGCTAGCTCATTAATTGTCGCGCGTGCGAATAAACTGGCGGCCGGCAGCTGCCCGCCTCCCACATACATATCGGCGATAATTACACGCCGCGCCGACGGGGGCGCGCCCCACTTGCTGCAGACGAGCAAGCAACTGCGTTACTGTCTTGTTTTGCCAGAACTTCAGACCGCAAGAGCGTCGCGGCGTAAGGTGAAGGAAAACATGTATTCCCAATAAAACAGTGTCTTAATGAGAAACAAACACATCAAAGAAATTATCGCTTGTAGATCGATCCAACACCAGCAGCAAATGTGTGACATGTACAGACAAAACTACAGTCATAGTAATGAACATTGCAACACCAGAAAGGCTAGTAAATAACGGAATTTAACTTATTGTGCATATTGAGTACAGGTTTTATTTATTTCACAAACCAGTTTCGAGCTGTATTGTATGTTCTCAGCATGTCGACGAGACTGAAGTGTAGCTATATTTCTAGAAGAACTGATAATCTGCAGGAGACAGATAGTTACTGTCGAAACTGGTCATGAAATAAAGTATTTCACATCAAGCGATCTTGGCTTCTAATATTTCATACTACAAACATTAGGTCGCCCTAGCAATACGTGTAAATTATTTTTAAGTGAGTTTTACACAGGAAGTTTCCGTTATTTTTTAATCAAAATTTTTCTGATTTTCAGTTGTCTGGTGTAAGTTCCACGTTTCTTGTAGTGGCCATTTTCGCAGCAGCTGTATATAACTTGCAGTTGTTTCAAAGAAAATGCCTTTTTTGCATGCAGCACATCGAAATTTTTATTTTTATTTATGCACCCAGACGAGTTTCGCCTTGTTTTTCAAGGCATCTTCAGTGAAACCATAGCCTATGTGTAAAAATGGATAAATCATGTAATATTTCAAGATGCCTTGTAAAAAAGGCGAAACGCGTCTGAGTGCATAAATAAAAATAAAAATTTCGATGTCCAGCATGAAAAAAAGGCATTTTCTTTGAAACAACTGCAGTTGATGTAAGTTACGTTTCTTCATATTACTATTGTTACTGACTTCAACATAGAGTGATACATTTTACAGTATCAGTGTTAAATCATCAACTTTCGGTTTACAAATGTAGTTCCGAGTTGTTTGTTTAGGCCTTTTAGTTTCATCTGTGACCATTAGTACCGACATGATCTATGGAGATTAACCTACCAGTCGGCAGAGAGCAAAACTATACCGCATCGTTTTAACAAACAGTCAGATATGGTAGGCAAAGGCAGCATCCTAATGTTAATCTTTGGAAGCCTGCCTCAAAGGCCAGAGGACAAGCTTTCCACAGTGTCGACGCAGATAAATTATTTTTTTTATATCTTTGCAAGCAAAACAATTGCATCTTGCTTAACTTTCTGTAAGGCGAATAATACAGTTGATATTTCATTTCAAGAACTGTAGTATTTTACGAAAGACACTAAGCCACTGACGTTCCTTGATTTCAAAGCGGGTTTCTGAACAATTTTGAAGGACATACGTCCGGATTCGCGTCTTTATGCCCTTAGGATAGGAAGGGATGTTACTACCTAAGGCCTTAGAAAAATTTATGTAGATCCTGTTGTTGTGGTCTTCAGTCCTGAGACTGGTTTGATGCAGATGTAGGTACTATTCATTACATATTATATTACTTGTAAATATTCGGAGTGATTCCTTACAACGTGTAGGTCAAAATGGGAGGGTAATCCAGAAAGTAATTTAACACATTTTTTTTTCTCAGCCAAAAGCAATGATACGAGCGCGAAACTTAAGATATGCACTATTTGAAATTTTAGGACTGCACACGCAAATTTTCTTTTCCTCAGACAGATAGTGTTGCTGCACCAACGTTTCAAAGTAGCGTCTGAGTGTGACGTACGTTACAAGTAGCGTGTCGTAATTCAGTTGCTCACTGCAGAGAAATAAATTGCTGGTAACATTCACAAACATTCGTGTGCAGATTAAAGAGCATTTACAGTCGACAGAAGTATGGGTAGTCACTGACCAAAGAAGGTGACGCCATTGCAAGAAGGAGGTTCGGAAGAGCTGCAAGATTTGCAGTGTTGGGGAAGGCCATCCACGACTGTCACGCCTAGCAAGATGCAGCTTGCTGGTGTGCTCATTCGCGACGTCAAGAAGCAGCACCATTCTGAAGCATATTTGAGTCCGTTAGGAAAACTCCAGACTTCCATAGACTTTGGCGCCGTAACAACCCAGGTAACTGTTTGATTCAGCACGATAACACTTCGCTTCATACACGTTTGAGGAATTTTGAACACGTCGGTGAACATGATTACACGTTGTTCCTCCATCCACCCTACAGCCCTGGCTTAGCTCTCTCAGACTTCCACTTCTTTGGGGCATTGGAGAATACCAGTCGTGGAATGTATTTTGAGAATGACAAAGAGGTGATTCGCGTACTGAAGAACAAAGAGTGGTATGGACAGGGCGTACACGTTTGTGTCTCGCTGGAAGAAGGGCATAGAGTGGGAAGAAGATTACGTAGAAAAACGGGGGGTGCAGAAGAAACTCACTTCTTTCTTGTGTGTTCGTATCTTTGTGTTCAATAAGTAACAGCTGAAGAGAAAAAAAAGTGCTGCATTGTTTTCTGGGAGATGCTTTAGTGTAAGCGGCAAGATTCTGTTAATAACCACGCTTTGGTGAAAATTCAGTTTCCTTAGAGTACCCACTTGACTCCGTCTTCCTGTAGGTCAATCGCATTCCTTCAGCTGTCTGCCAGAATTCATAGATCATGCTGACTGACGAATGGTGGCGTGAGCGATATCAGTGGGTGGGACATGTGGATGATGTACTGACCACACAACAAACATCCTCCGTATCGAGGTAGGTTAGCACAGTACGGGAAACATGAGGTCTTATCTTGTAGAACATGGTGAAGACCTCGAAGACGGGTCACAGCCACCTTCCTTAACAGGTCATAAACGTAGCGCGAGCTGCCCATATCACTAGCTATACGAACCAGATGTGTCTGTGTTTCGTACTTATTGGCTTTACACACCTTAAAGTTAGGTGCTGAGCCATATGGCACGATCGTTCTCCTCGGAGCCTCTACGCAAGTATCGTGAGGTTGTACGTCTCTCAAAATTTTCTGAATGTGAAACCCGCTGCATAATCGTAGACGGCGTCTCGTCTACCTCCTTTGAGAGCTTGCGCTGAAAAGCTAATAATATGCATGCCACCTTCATGGTGCTGAGATTTCAATTGTCAGAATCTCGCTATGATGTCCGCCGTCGAAGCTACATTGCCAGCGTAGATGGCTGCCATGTGGAAGACCTGGGTTCGACTCCTGGTACTGCCAAGGGATTTTCCTTGATGGGAGAACTGGTACGGCTTTCACTAGGCCTCGTGATGCCAACTGTAGAACTACTTCATTCAGAAGAAGGCGGTTCAACGGTCTGGATAGTCACAGAACGACCAGGACAGATGCCTGCTAGCTACATGTCCCTGCATGCCGCATCCGCATGAGGCAGTAGGTGACACGGCGGCCGGTCGACTACCCAGGGGACTTCATGGCCTCCCATTGCGCCACATACGTTTGAATTTGGCTCAAAGGTGCATACAACTCTCCTCCGTAATCGTGCAAAAGCGTAGTGCTATGCGACATCCCTCTTGGGCTTAAGGTGTCAACACATGCAGGAAAAAGGCCAGAGCTCAGAAGTTCATTTGATTAAGTCAGATTAATGATTTCACCACAACTCTGCTAATGACATCGTGATCGTGTCACAGCCCTCTCTTACCCACATTTCAAGCCTTTTTTTGACGCCTCTGTGATGTGGATGACAACCACCGCAACGCCCAGCGTTGGAATCACGTGGTTTTCTGGTGGACTGTCAACAAAAACACTTCAGTCACACCGCCGCTGAGAATCGACACGAGAGGGCATTACTAGATGGCATAAATAGCATCAATGAAACCATGCCTTCCCTTTCACGCTCTAAAATGGCAGCTGGATGATGTTCTCAACAATTATTATCACTACTGATACCTCCCGAACGCTTCAACTTTTTTCAAAGGACGTCGTAAACCAGCCGTCCTTCTGGTAGGGATCGCACTTCTTTGGAGAACAGCACGACCGCAACTTTTAATCTGATGTAGGGGGTGAAATAAAAGGGACCTTTCAAAAGTACTCGAGGAAATTTTGTCGTTCAAGTTGAAACAGAAACAAAGGAGCCCCCGGTCACAATTTTTAGTCTATTAACCAGATTTCAACACTTCTAAGAGTGTCTTCACTAGAATTTAAATGTTTAAAGTGGCCTATAACGTACTTACAAGTTTATTGGAACAGATAATTTTTATATAAAAGTGTAAGTATTGACTAACAATACAAGACAGAGAGCCTTGTCCCGCAATTACGCAGGGTCAGCCATCGTTAATCGGATTTGGCATGTTAATGTGTAAGGGGTGGCTGGATGCCCTTCCTGCCGCCACCCCGTACTCCCTGGGGCGGAATTAGTGTTCCCAACTGTCTGCGTCGAGTGTAATCCATGGAATAGTGCGAAAGTGTGCAGCTGTCTGCGAGCCGTGTAACTGAGGCGGAACATGGGGACCAGCCCGTTATACAAGTAGCGGGATGTGGAAAACAGCCTAAAAACCACATCCAGGCTGGCCGGCACATCGGACCTCGTCGTTTATCCGCCGGGCGGATTCGATCCGGCGCCGGCGCGCCTACCCGAGTCCAGGAAGCAGCGCGTAAGCGCTATCGGATACCCTGCCGGGTCAGAGACAGTAATGTCACATATAAAATAAATAACACGCCAGAGGGGCTTTAGTCACAAAATCATCGCCCTGTTTTCATCGCACTGCGAACTGTGGTTTTTGACTGCTAACTGTATGTTAATCAAGGATTCAAGGGAGAGGTGGTTTCATTGATGCCCTCCATGACATTCTATAAGGCCTTTCTTGTCGAAACTGAGCGGCGGTGTGTCAGAAATGTTTCCCGCAGCCATTGATAAGTAAATCGCATGATTTCATTGCGGGGCGACGCGGTTTCCTCAGCAACTCATTAGAAACCATCGTTACGTCAACACTGGGTGTAACTGTTCTAACCTGTGTCACACGGGCGTCAAAAGATGGCGTGAAATGTTGGTAAGAAGGAGGGCAGTGACGATCTTCCCAGTGTGTAACGCGTCAACGGTGGCGTTGGGCAGAATTGTGGTGAAATTCAGTTTGGCATCATTAACTCACCTGACACCACACCTGAACTTTTGAGCTCTGGCCTTTAATTCGCATTTTTCGACACCCTGATGTTCGAAGCGCGGCCGACCGTGGGAGTGCATTTGCAGTGCACCACGCTTTTGCACCATTACAGAGGTAGATTATAGGCACATCAGTCACAAATTTCAAACTTGTGCGTTGTACAGAAAGACAATTAGATGTTTCAAGAAAGAAATCCTTTAATTTTTGTTGCACAGTGTAGTTAGTCCAGTAGTAAGGTCAAATGTATCAGACTGATTGTATGAATGCGCGGTGTCTGTTCTTTCGGACATGTCCGAATCTCCGGAAGAACAGACATCACCCATTCATATAACTGATTTGCCTAGATGAGCATTGGACCCATCTTCTTCAGTGCGGTTGCACGAGTAGGTCCTATCTCCTGTGGGAATCTCAGAGTAGAGAGCATAGAGGAAATGGACAGGGACTGAAACTGGTGGCTCTCGGTGGGAGAGTGGGCCGGCTGTGAAGCGTGCTGAGATTGTCCGCACAGTTGTGATAAATCTGGATGGCACAGTAGTTGCCTGCCTAGTAAGCAGGGAGTTCCGAATTCGAATGCCGGTCCAGCAGACATTTTCACCCATCGCCGATGATTCCGTGTAACGTCCCGACGCAATTGAAATCAGTAGTGCTTTCCCTCTACTTTCCTTTTTCCCACTCCACTTTCAACTTACACATAATGTATCAGACTGACCTGAATTGCATTTCGCCTGGTTTGCTTGCCGCCCACATAACGTAACGTACTTGCAGGCGTTGTAATCTCTCCTCGGTACAGTCAAATGGTTCAAATGGCTCTGAGCAGGATTCAAACCTGCGACCTTAGCAGTCGCGCGGTTCTGGACTGAAGCGCCTAGAACCGCTCTGCCACCGCGGCCTGCGCGGTACTGGTGAAACATGCGATATCTCATATTTGATTATCCTTAGTCAACTATCCGATTAGATTCTGGGATCGAATCCTCGTTCAACATAAAGCTTTACGTCACCTCATTTCAAATTTAAGTATACACTTAGTTTGATACTATAATATAATAAAATCATGGAATAGCTGATAATAAAATGTTGAAATGCGTGGCTTTTTAAAATGTATTGAATTAATGAGATTAATTTTTCGGCATGAATGACAAGCACAATAAGCTGAGCTATGCCTGGAAATAAGTTCGAATTAGTTCATATTATTTTGTAGGGCGAAGTAGTTTCTTTCTCCGTTGTAGATTTGTGCTTACCATTCTTTATAATGCTACGTTTGGTCGCCGTGTTCACCTTTGAAGTCTTGACCGTGTTCCCATTAAGCTTACTTATAGGATCTTCGTAATTTTCCAAAGTACACAGGTGGGCTTCAGTTCTTGTAATTATTGTACTATTTTAAATAACAACTCACACGACCTTTCTGTTAATAAAACAATACTGTGTTCTCTAAACGGTGCACGTATGAAATACATACTCCTCATTTATTCATAGCGACCCCAAAATGGCGGTGTACAATTACTTGCTAAAAATGGCGTGCTTCTCACTCGTTCACTAGCTGAGCGCGAATCCTTCGTTCCTCCTACTGGTACCAGAAAAAATCCTCAATTTTTTAACAACTGAAAGTCAAAAATACATGGCGGTAGGCATAGGCTCTATGATGGGCTACAGCTTCATCTTTTTCTTTGCCTTTAAAGAAGACGAAAACATAAACGAAATGCAAAAGGTTTATCACAATACTCATGAATGAAACCCTAAATGACAAAAAAATGGCTCTGAGCACTGTGGAACTTAACTGCTGAGGTCATCAGTCCCCTAGAACTTAGAACTACTTAAACCTAACTAACCTAAGGACATCACACACATCCATGCCCGAGGCAGGATTCGAACCTGCGGCCGTAGCGGACGCGCGGTTCCAGACTGTAGCGCCTAGAACCGCTCGGCCACTCCGGCCAGCCCTAAATGACAGTTTTCATGATTAAGCAGCAGGAATTGTTAATTGCTGTATAGGATGTCGGGACCAGTACGAAAATTTTCGTCATGTAATTTTATGCTGAGACTTGGTAGCTGATAATAGCCAAAAATGAGATATTTTACAACTCTTTATGCCTAATCAGCAATGAATATCGGTCTGTGTTCAAGTCTTTATCACGCACAAGAGAAATGCTTGGTTAGCATTTAGATGCTGGATTTGAATTGCTGCCTATGAATCCATATCCAGAACAAAACAGTTCGCCGTCTCATTTAAAGTTCACATATAAGCACAAATAACTGCTCATCAATTCCGCAGACGTCACTTTGTGCTTGATAACAAGGGCGATAGGTGATTTTTGAACTAAACCTAGATCCACGTGCTATCATGACTAGAGTCAAATTAATAGTGATATGGTGTTGGTGCTGAGGTTTCCATATAACGCTGGACTACGTTAATCGCCAGTTTTCTAACCAATTAGTTCATTAACCAGTTTATGCGAAACAACATACCCCACGAATAAGTTGCTGATAAATGACTGGAACAGCAATGAGAAAGCAGGAATATTTTGAATTATCATATATGTTTGGGAGCCTAGGTATTTCTGCAGAATCACTTGTTTGCAAATAAACTTAATTTTCAGTATGTCTTACTGAAGGATTTGTGTAGCAGAGTTAAGGTTATTAGTTGTATCATACATTAATGAGAAACGTGACGTTTCTGAAATGTCACTTGTTGAGCTTACAAGAGTTAAGTATTGTCTTATTCCTAATAATGCGCTCCCTGACATATACAATACCGTGGTATTAATTCAAACCTGGACTGATTCCCACACTGAGCCGTGTTCTCTAGTAATTACTTTCGGTAATCTTTTTGTATAGCTAAACGACTATACTGAAAAGAAATTAGAGGGCCTTGGAAAGTTACGTTGAGTGCAAGCATATCAGGTGAACATATTTCAGGTCGTTCGGATACTTCTGAGCACTATAGTATTTGAGCGAAGCGACGTAAAATCTAATAACGAGAGCAGCGTATGAATGGGTAAAGTATCTGGCGAGAAAAGTGTGTAACTTGAGAAGAAAAAAAATGATGCTTTGCACATTGTAACATAACGATAAATAATACTGTAAGATAAGGTATTGTTTTCTCTCCACCTGTATTTATGTAAATACTGTCGTGCTAGCATTGGGATTAGCAGAGCATTATTTCGTTCTCACAGAAATATGAGATCGTCATCCAGGCAATGCGGAGAATTTCCTTTATTCGATACAGACATGTGGGCTTTGTAAATGCCGAGAGGGAGGACGCGTCGTAAGGCACGAAGTATGTGAGCTACACTGAAATTACATAACGGTGTGGAGTACAACCTCCAGTTCTAAAGTGTTGTAAACATGAATACTTCGTCCACAAAGGACGGCATTATGAGGGCTGCGAATATTGATCAATACAAATAAAACAGTTTTCTGCGTCGGTCACTTGGTATTTTGCTGCTGCTTCAAATATGTACTAATTCATTAAGTGACAGTGTAAACAAAATGTAAAGTGGAGAGGACATGGAGCAGGCAGCGGTACGCAGACCTTTTGCGACTCTGCTGCCCCTCAAAAAACGCAACATAACCTCCTGGTCCTTGGTCTCCTACTGTTACAAGGCGTCTGTACATCACCAATACCATCTATGTAAATAAACAATTGTCCACCTGAAAATGCTGATGTGTACCATTAAAATGTCTAGAGGCAAAATAAACAAGTGCCGTTTGTCAGATTCTTCAATTTTTAATTTATTATTTTTTATACGTTTTGCAAAGCACGGGGGAGTTGTCACCTGCGGCGAAGTTTGTGATGTGATATAAAATTATCATCACTGGAGAACGTACGTTATGTTTTCCACAACAATGAGAGCACCAAGAACAACCAAGGGATACTAATAACTCTACTCGACCCCCACGATGCTGCGAAGCAATCGTGCAATGCAATAAATATGCACCATCTGATAATGAATCACTATGGGATTGAAACCGCCGTCCTCATACGAGACACGCTTCTCATCTGCGTAGTATCCGTCGTGGTTACTACACTCTCTGGAACGTTCTGCATCTCACGGGAGCTGCTCCTCACCGCAGTTGGCTGCATCCGGACGCAAATCATACCGACTCTTTACGAAAACCGACACGTGTAAAACAACTGAATTTGTTAGTCACCGTTGAAGAAGAGCGGAAAAATGGTGAACAAGAGTCTGGACAGCAAATTGCTGGTAGAGGAACAACACTATGCCGTATTTCACAATGACAAATAAAATGTAATACAAATCAATTTTGCTAAAAATTATATTATAAAATACGCTACTGACACGTGAACAAGAGTCTGGACAGAAAATTGCTGGTAGAGGAACAACACTATGCCGTATTTCACAATGACAAATAAAATGTAATACAAATCAATTTTGCTAAAAATTATATTATAAAATACGCTACTGACACTAAAGTAATTACAACATCTGGTTCAGATCCACTGCTGTTGCTCTGTTTTATTTTTCAATTTTTCCCGGCATACATATTTAAAAAAAATGTTTGACATTCCACATGTTTGGTATTCCACTGAAGTCAAAAGTTTCGTTGTTAGTCTTGTCACTTTGTCAAACACGCAGGATAACGCCTCGGCTC
Source organism: Schistocerca americana (assembly GCF_021461395.2). NCBI lineage: Eukaryota > Metazoa > Arthropoda > Insecta > Orthoptera > Acrididae > Schistocerca > Schistocerca americana. Next base: position 685,413,132 of record NC_060122.1, read on the forward strand.
GGCGTTGTTTGTAGAAGTTACATAAGTACTGCTCCCCCTTGATTGAGTCTACTGTATTAACAATCTAATTTATTTCCGTGACCACATGTTACCCGTCTTGTTCTCTGTGTGGTATTAAATCTAATGAACTGCGAGGAAATCAACCATTGACATGGACTGCAATCTTGCAATTCATTGGTCTATGTTTCATAATAAACAACCCAGAGTATTGCAGAACGCACTTCTGTTAAATTAATAAGAGACTCTCAGAACCTTTCGAAAACAACAGGTAACAAAATAGCCGGCCACAAACCTGCTACCTCAGTCTTTGATTTTCACTGTTCTATCCATTGTTCTACAGCTTCAACATTCAGTGTCTAAATTGTAACACAATGTCTGAATGTTGAAGCTGTAGCACAATGGACAGAACAGTGAACATCAAAGGCTAGCAGGTTTGTGGCCAGCTATCTTTTTACCTGTTGTTCTCGAAAGGTTCTGAGAGTCTTTTATTAATTTAACAGACGTACGTAAGGAATGGTGAGGGTAGCGCATTGGTAGAGAACCACTGCAGGTAACCGATGAATGCAAAGCGTTGCTCCCAGGGAAAGGCTTTTCGCATGTACAAAGCCCAGCAAATGTTGACTCTGAAAATACGGGTGGGAGTGGGAAACAGCCAGTACACCTGTTCAATTTTAACCCTTGTTTTATATTTATAAAACTCATCTTATATGGAAAGTACAGCCAGTTATTTTCTTTCGTTAGAGCTTATTTCAGTTAGTTCAAGCAAGTTGCAAATCTTCTCACCACTTTGTGATCTTCATCTTCTTTCCACGCCACTGCGTTTAGAGGTTCAGCTGGGAAAATCTGCTGCCTTGACAAAGTCTTCAAAGGTCATGTACGATTCAGTTAGCCCAATCATTTGTGTACTGTTACGAAGCTGATGTGTGGTGTGAAGTTCATTTCAGTCATATGTATTGCAAATTTTTGGAACATTATTACTCACTGCCTGGCACAAGAAAAGAGAAGCACGTACAAAACATGGTCAGATGTCGATTCAGTTTCGTACACGCATGTAGCATCGGCAGGGATCCAAAGATTAGAGTTACAGTTGTCTGTGACAGAACCGACACCAGAATGGATTAGTGTTGCTCGTGTTTAGCAATGTTATCAAGGCTGATAGGTTACACTAAAGAAAAGACGTTGAGTGGTCATGTGAAATGGATGTGTGTGATGTCCTTAGGGTAGGTTTCAGCAGTTCTAAGTTCTAGGCGACTGATGACCTCAGATGTTAAGTCCCTTAGTGCTCAGAGCCATTTGAACCATTTTTTTGGTCATGTGTAGAACCTGGAAACGCCGCATACTTGTGTCAGACAGTTTCATCAGCATGTGATTACGAAGGCTTTCCCAGCGTAATAATTGATAATATTCTTCTCGGGTGTTCAGTCGGATCATAACGTCATCTTTACACAATATTTCAGCGGTCCAACGGTCCGCTATCTTCAGGTGAGAGTGCTGGTACACGATCTCGCCGGAACTGCGACGACAAGGTGAAAGAAGAGTTTCAAAACTTTCTGAACAGCATGGCGGCGAGCTGGTATGCCATGAGCATACAAAAACTGCCACAGCGTCTACAAAAATGGATCGACAGAAATGGTGATCATGTCGAAAAATAGCTAAATGTTCAAGCTGTAAACTGATGTAAACCATTGTAGAAATAAACAGGTCTATGTACTTATAAAAAAATAGGAGCCCTTACTTTTGGGATTACCCACGTATATTTCGCAGTAAGGTAGAACATAAAGGAATGCCTGCAACTCACGTATGGCAGTTTGCCCACGTGAGGCACAGAAAACCATAACTGCCATCTCAACGCCGTATATTTGACATTGATGTCGCCTGTCTGAATTAGGAAATTTCTCGAAACAGTGCTGGAGTATACAGTATATGAGTACGTAAATGTAAGGAGGGAGAAACCAATCCTCCCGCGTGCTGGAAAGCGTCACACGTTCCGCTGTATCTCGCTGACAAGCGGACTGCATATGTGGCCTGCCGGAGAGAACGGGTATTATATGAGTGGTACGAAGCGCTGACGCGGGCGGGTCACTGGCAGCAGGGGGAATTAGTCGCTCAGTCCTGCGATCGCTGACGGCGCCCGTCAAAAGGCCTCCGCCTGTCGATGCGTAATGGGCCAGCAATAAAGGAGCGGACGCCGATCACAAAGGCCGCCAGCCTGATGTTTTGCATGCGCGTTTTATCTTTTTTACTCGCGACAACAGCAAAAAAAAAAATGATAAAGCGAATGGTGAGAAGCAGCGGCGTAACCGGCGGCAGCTGTCACGCTCAAATCGAGCAAGAATTACACGGCCTTGTCGCTGTGGCGAGGTTCAATTGGCTCACGAATCGATAGCTGCGTCTGCTGTGCTGTAACTGCAGCAGTGCTCGACTTACGTCAAATTACGCCGCTGGCAGCACTGGTACGGGAGAGGGGTGAGGAGGGGGAGGGAGAAGAGGGGAGGGCAAGGACTCCATTAACCGCGGGGCTCAATTGCCTCAGCAATCAGGCTGGCTGCTTCGCCGACGAGGGTCCCCTTCGAATCCCGTGTTGTCGTGCCGTGGCTACCAAATCATTAAAGGAAAAGTTCGGGCATAAAAAATATACTCCGCTGGGACTGGAAAAAGTCGAATTAGAGGGAATGTTACTGTCCAGTTAATGTTTAAAATATACGGTAGAAAATATATGTAATATGAGGCGGTAGCGGAACGTTCCCGAAATAAAATTATGCTATCCTGTCTAGAGCTTCTGCCGCACCACCTTCGAAGTGGCCCCAACGCTTCTGCCACTTTTGAAATGCACCCGGGATGTCTTTGTCTGTTAGGGTGTTCGGTACCCCCTGTGATTCTGCTTGAATCTCCTCTGCTGTACTTGCTCCAACAGCGGGGTAAAGAGGTATCCTTCTGCTGGGTGCCTGGTCATGTCGGCATCTGGGGCAATGAACAGGCTGATCGGGCTGCCAAGGAGGCCTGCAGAGAGCAGGATGTGGCCCAGTGTACTATCCCCTTGCAGTCAGTCATCGCTGCACTCCACAGGAAGTGCATGGAGTTGTGGGAGGACGAATGGCTGGCGGTGTCGGCCAATAAACTGCGGTCGGTAAAGTCAACCACTCGGCCATGGCGTTCCTCCTGCCGGTTGCTCAGGCGGGAAGAGGTGGCCCTCACACGTCTGCGGATTGGGCACTGTCCTCTGACGCATAGCTATTTATTACGGCGTGAGGATCCTCCGTTTTGTGACGCTTGTGGTGTGCACATCTCTGTCCGGCACATTTTAACAGACTGCATTTTATACCGTGATGCAAGGGCAGAAGCACAAGTTGATGGGGATCTGCCTTGTGTTTTAGCTGACGATGAGACGTGTGTGTCTAGGGTTTTTAAGTTCTGTGATGTGTCTGGACTCTGACCTAAACTTATAGGCTGGAGGTTTTAGTGTGTTGCAGAGTGGCTGACTCCTCCCCTTTTTTCCTTGCGGTCAGCCAGCCACTTCCATCTGCTACATTGTTTTAGCTCCCTCTACCATTTTCTTCCTGTGTTGTCCATGTTTTACTGCTGACGCCCTGCTTCATCCCACGCTTCGGTGTGGGTGAGCACATTTTTTCAATGATTGTTCCCCGTGTTTTATGTTCCATTTTATGTCAATGTTCTGAGGGTTTTTTTTTTTTTTCTTGACACCCGTCTCACTATGATACTGCACGGGCGCTGAAGACCTTGCTGTCGTGCGCCCCCAAAACCCCTCTACTACTACTACTACTCTGCTGTATCCAGTCTTCGTCCCTTGATTTTCAACTTGGGGAAGACGAGAAAACACGCAGAGCTATGTCTGATGATTATTGTGCATAGGAAATTTTGTATCCCGACTGGAAGGCGGCGGGTGGGTCTGCTCCTGAAAACTGAAGGGCAGGCCGAATGTAGGAGGCTAGGAGGAGCAGGTGCGGGTAGAACGCTTGGGACTGCAATTGAAAGTGGTTTTACTTAACTCTGGCTGAGATGAGCACGTAGGTGCAAAGCTGTACATGAAGTTACAAAAGCAAAAACTGCTGTGGCTCGCCCACTATGAAATAGGAACAATGTTGCTTGGTCGTCTACTAGGAATCAAATTGGCTGAATCCGGAGCGGCGCTCGTAGAGCTGCATAGCGCCGGCTACAGGGCGCTATCGTCTGCATCGGTGTCGCAGTGCCAACCTACGAACTTTCACCTACACCGTGGCATCGTAGCTATAGATCCCACAGGAAATAACTGTCATTTAGTTTTAGTCAAAAGTTTGTGAGCTAAGTAGGCCGTAAGCAGTCTTGTATTCTCATAGGGCGCTCGCATACCGCTTTCCTGTGAACATTTTCTCAACATTCCTCCCCTAAAGCGTCGTATCCGAACACTTCATTGACCGTTTGGTCAACTGTTCATGAATACTCCTGTGAAAAGAAATAGTAAATACACCAACAACGACGTAAACTACTCGCATGTTTGCTATCATGGGACCCTTAACTGATACGTAAGTTAGGGGGGAAGAATCACGAAGTTATGCAAATCGCACTCAAGTGGGTTTATACTGAATCTGCACAAGGTCTGTAACTTAGTCTTATAATAATCCCGATAGAAATCCTATGTGGGGTGGCTACCCTCTCATATAATTTATTCGTTAAATTAATTGGTCATCGTACCCTTTCAAAAATGATGATAGGAAAAGATCTAGTGAGTGTGACAGTTAAATGCGATTGTTAAACAGATATATGCCGTCCTAAAAGTTTACAGCTACATTTATTTTCTTCAACACAAAATTGATAACGAATTTATACTAGGAACTGTTATGTAAATTGACGTAAATCAAACACAGTTATATCTTGAACCTCTTCCAAGATGCAATTTTTCAGTATATGTACTATGTTACGACTTACCTAATCTAATCTGAAGCTTTCTTAAAATAACTTTAATAGAATAATCAATAATGAGTGGGACAGGTTAATAGTCCTCACTTCATAAAGGTGTTAGCAAGGACTGAGTACAAACGACACTGGGAGGAATTTAGTGTGCTTCTCTACAACGAGAAGGGGGAGCAAAGAGAACAGGTGAAATGTATAATGTCGACAAACAAGTGGGTAATCAGATACGGTATCACGATATCACCTACTGAGGCAAAGTTGTTCTACAGATGATACCGCGGAGAAACCTCAATTTGAATTTTGTGCAACTGAAAAATCAACTGGAACGCTAAAAGCCAGAGCTATGTATATAACTGACATTTCAGCTTGATTTGGCCTGTTGATGACAGCCGTGGTCGGTTCCGATGCACGGAGATGGGCTCCGCCTTGGAGACCTGTCGAAACAAGAGTTCGAAAAAGTGAGTGTTTGTCTGGGTCGCCAAATAAGTGAAACTGTGAATGAAATCCCTCTGCAGTAAGAATGGCAAAGTATGTGACAGACTCCTGTGGCAGTCTGAAACCAACTCAATTTTCTTCCACCTCTCTCCACTGTGCCAGAATTTGGCCAATCGTTGCAAATAAAGCGTTCGTCAACTATGGCCTCACAACAAATTCATCTTGACTCCCACTACTGTACTCCACCAACCTAGGCGCCAGTATCATTCCTTCCCGCCGGTTCCAGACGGTGACTGGAACCATATGCTGAAGTAGCATTCGAAAAGCGTATCACAGCCTCTGCCAGGAATTCGCGCAGGAAGCTTTCCGGCGGCGGGCGACAACGGAATATGATAGTATTGGGTTGCTACGTGTGGCGCCGTACTGCGAGCTATCCTGTGGAGCTCGGCGACTATTTCTCCGGAACGTCCAAAACAATAGCACAGCCGAGGCACCGAGCTGTCGCATTCCGGCCCAAAACATCTGGCTTTTTCGAGAAAACTGCCCCCAGCCATTGTAAAACCAGCAAGCGTCTGTCGTTCTGGCCCCTGGGACCCGGCAACGAAATATAAACCCGCTAGCTATGGGTCAGGACTGACTGCAATTGCCAGTGTCCGAATGTTCCCCTGTCTTCTGCCTTTCGCTGCTGCTGTGAGCGCTTGCGTCCTTACAGCCCAAAAGTCCCCACTCGACTCCTAAGTGAAATAAACATCATTATGATATGTAGGGACCGTATTACCAATCATGTTCGTGCCGGTACATAGCATCGGATCAACTACCTGGCATGACAGTGTAATACAATAACAAAATGTCATTAATTTACATGTACGCAAATTCAGATTTTAGAAATATAAGATATCCTGGTTTGATGACCCTTATTAAGTGTGTATAGAAGTCAGAGGGCCTGAAGTCTAGAAAGGACTTAATGTTACTCTTGATGGATCGAGATTCATTTGCTCAAAATGAAGGATGACCCTTCCATTGAAGTGACTGCCGCTCAGTTTCATGATCACAGTCATAAATCCAGCTTTCGTCAATAGTCACAACTTTTTAAAGAAATTTTGTGTCGTCTTGAACAGCTGTTTCTCTCCATATGTCCATGTGATGTTTCTTATACTCTTGAAGCCGTCATGCCTCAGACTTCGCTGCAGTCTTCTCTCGCATATATTTCTTCAGAATGAATACGTTCACATGGACCGTAACTGGGTGATCTTGCAGAATTATGTCCCTCATATAAAGAACATTCTCTGGTGTGATGTCAGATAAGAGCCGAATAGAATGGTCCCCATTATCAGATCGACCTGTTTTCAAGCGCTTATGACAGTCATGCGTCTGTGTCTGCCCTAAGGAATGGTTTCTGCCATAGGTTTCGAAGTTAAACACAAATCTTTATACACAATGCTTTCTAGGTCAGCCATCTCAAAACCACGGAAGCACGACAACAGTTATACGCTTCCCAACATCTAACCGAGCCACACAGCTGGCACCAATCTGTTACACTCATTCAAGGATGTATGAGGAGACAATCAGCGGTAATTCTGTTTACTCGTAACCGTTTGCAGACAAAATTCAAATCTAGGGCACGTTTGGATACCACCTCATACAAGCAAACACGTTCCAGCGAATTTAGATCACAAATGAATTGTTTGCGAGATAAGTGCGAATCCGTGGATACGAACAGTCTCCGATCTCAGTATGAAGTTCAGGACACGATTCACAATAATGTAATCAGCAGAGACCGGATTATATGCATCATAAAACCTTAAAATATGCATACAAATATGCATGAAAAATGCTTACAAATGCATAAAAAGTGTCGAAACATGCAAGATCAAATAATATAAAAACATGGTAGTTACTGCGTGCATTATATCTCGAGGTCGAATCTGCGCATATCTGTTACGAGGAAGAGCGGTACATTTAGAACGCTGATATCATTTTCTGACCAGGTCCAACTTCGAGATATATCGCAAGCCGATGGGAAGCTAAAAAACTCCGTAATATTTTATTTAAAAAAACAACAGAAAATCATGAATGTTTTGAACAGCATTAACTTTTAATTAATACTATTGGACTAAAGCATCATTTACAATTTATTTTACATAAACGAGCAACTACTGTTCCAAATGTTTGGTAAAAAGACTGTCTTTGATCAGTAAAACGTTTTATAAGCAGAAAAGGACCGTTCTACATCAACCGAGGTAAATGGGCAGCATTTAAATTTGGATGCTATGTTGGCACTTACTGTTTCTGCTAAACGTTCACCCTTCCCATTAATAAACCTATCAATTTGGCACAATGGTTCAAAGCCGTGGTTATTGTTTACGATGTTTTCAAACTTTTCTTTAAGTTTTCTTGGTAATATCTCCGTCAATGAGGAGTTCACTAGAATAATTTTGTTCATGAACTGAATAGATTCATTCAACGCCAAACCATGACTTTAAAGTTTTTAATACTTGCAGGTATATGGTAAAAATGAGTGCTAACCACAGAAATATCTTTTTTAATACCGGAATCATTAAAAGCTTTCTTGCACTGGCTAACTGCCAAAGCCGCTACACTATCCGAACCGTTTACTACCCCTCTAATGTCCTCGAAATGTTCATTCCAAAACAACACTGCTTCGACCCACGTACCCCAAAGAGTTACCACTGGCTCGGGAGGTAAAGACACATTTGCTAGTTTTTATCTGTAGGTCTTGATGCGAGCAGGAGCCTTTAGAAACCCTTTCTCTGTGGATGAAATCAGTTTATTTACATTCACAAACGTGGAACGTAATTCTTCAACAAAGCGATGTACTCCATGAGCAGAGCACGTCACATGAATCAAATCCGTATAAAATAGACGGAGGGCTTTTCCTGATTTCGTCATATAGGGAGCAGCATCTGAAATAAACACAAACACCCTTTCATCTCCAGAAGATTTTGGAAATATTTTTCTAATACCCTCATTCACAAATCTGAAGATTTTAGAAGGATTCAATTTTTCAAGTTCTTTGCAGGCCAATAAATAGGAAGAAGAAGACTCTTCTTTTAAAGTATTAACCATTAAGTTCGCAATCTAACGCCCACAAGTGTTTGTAGTTTCGTCAACTGAAATCCAGATAATGCTGTCCTTGAGTTCATTGCGCATTTCTTCCAGAACATTTGCGTAAACTGTCGGTAGTTAATTGTTCATTCATCTGGTATATTTTGATTTAAGCAATATTTGCGCAGGAAGCCTTTGAGGGTAGCATTTGTAAGTTTATGAAGAGGAATATTGCTTGCAATGAATGCTTCATACAGATCCATGTTAAACTGACTTTTTTGGTTACCTTTGGACAAATCCCTGCTACTGCAACTTGCTATTGTAAGAAGTTGTTGTCGTGGTCCTTTCTTCTGCATTCTTGCGATAGGAAAACTTGTCTTGAAATGCTGGTCTATTTGTAACTCTTTTTAGTACGAAACCTTTTCTCGCAAAATCGATTATAGAAAACAATTCCGTCATATATACACATCAAAAAAAGTTTTGCATCACCCCAGCTCCCAGCACTCCTGGAGACTGACGTTGACTGTGCATATTGTATCACAGTCAAAGAGACTGTTCAGAGATGGCACTAAACCCGTCCTAAGATGTAAACAACCATTCATTAGCAGCGCCTATTAGACAGAAGGGGTCCGACAGCCGACCAGTTCTAGTCATTCCCCCAGGACGGCTCGTGTTGTCTGTTGTTCAACCATTCCTAGACGGTCAGTACCGCAGTACGATCGCGCCCGCATTGTTACTTTGTGCCAGGAAGTGCTCTCAACAAGGTAAGTGTTCAGGCGTCTTGGAATGAACCTAAGCGATGTTGTTCGGACATGGAGGAGATACAGAGAGACAGGAACTGTCGATAACATACCTCGCTCAGGCCGCCAAGAGGTACTACTGCAGTGGATGACCGCTACCTACGGATTATGGCTCGCAGGAACCCTGACAGCAACGCCACCATGTTGAATAATGCTTTTCGTGCAGCCACAGGACGTCGTGTTACGACTCAAAATGTGCACAATATGCTGCATGATGCGCAACTTCACTCCCGACGTCCGTGCCGAGGTCCATCTTTGCAACCACGACACCATGCAGCGCTGAACACGTGGGCCCAACAACATGCCGGATGGACCGCTCAGGATTGGCATCACGTTCTCTTCACCGATGAGTGACGCATATGCCTTCAACCAGACAATCTTCGGAGACGTGTTTGGGGGCAACCCGGTCACACTGTCCAGCGAGTGCTGCAAGGTGGAGGTTCCTGCTGTTTTGGGGTGGCATTATGTAGGGCCGACGTAAGCCGCTGGCGGTTGTGGAGGCGCCGTATCGCCTGTACGATACGAGAATGCCATCCTCCGATCGATAGTGCTACCATATCAGCAGCATATTAGCGAGGCATTCGTCTTCATGGTCGACAATTCTCTCTCCCATCGTGCACATCTTGTGAGTGACTTCCTTCGGGATAACGACATCGCTCGATGAGAGTAACCAGCAACTTCTTCAGACATGAACCCTATCGAACATGCCTAGGACAGATTGAAAAGGGCTTTTTATAGGCGACTTGACTCACGAACCACTCTGAGGGATCTACCCCGAATCGTTGTTGAGGAGTAGGACAATCTTGACCAATAGTGACTTGATGAGCTTGTTGATAGTATGCCACGACGAATACAGGCATGCATCAATGCAAGAGGATGTGCTACTGGGTATTAGAGGTACCGGTGTGTACAGCAGTCTAGACTACCACTTCTGAATGTATCGCTTTATGGTGGTACAACATGCAGGGCGGAAATGATGTTTGTGTTGATCTCTGTTCCAATTTTCTGTACAGGTTCCGGAACTCTCGGAACCGAGGTGATGCAAAACATTTTTGATGTGTGCATAAACGTGCTAGGATCGTCAGCTCCCTACAAAGCTACGTTTCTTTTTCCGGGAAGCTGTTTACGAGTAAATAGAAAGCTAAACGCAAGCAATGAAAGTGCGACTAAAATCTTGCGTAGTTTAATTTAATTGTTGCCAACACGTACTGTATGACAGCGGAGAGCATTAACTGGGGGCGCGGGAGCAGGAGCATTGACTCTGTCTGCCTGTTCCAGTTCCTCTTCTGTAATGCATTGCTGGCCGCTGTGGCCGAGCGGTTTTAGCCGCTTCAGTCCGGAACCTCGCTGCTGCTACGGTCGCAGGTCCGAATCCTGCCTCGGGCATGGTTGTGTATGATGTCCTTAGGTTAGTTAGGTTTAAGTAGTTCTAAGTGAAGGTGACTGATGACCTCCGATGTTAAGTCCCATAGTGTTTCGAGCCATTTAAACTATTTGTAATGTTTTCGCCAGACAGTGGCCTCTTGGATAGCGATTGCACGCAGTTCTAGGTCGCGATCAGTCTGTGAGACATCAAAACTAGATCGAGCTATAGACCGCCCGTCTAGATTTTTAAAAATAATTTAAACACAGAGCGAAAATAACTTAATCATAGCTAACACTTGGTTCAAGAATCATGAAGAAGGGTTGTATACATGGAAGAACCCTGAAGATACTAAAAGGTTTCAGATAGATTATACAATGGTAAGACAGAGATTTAGGAACCAGATTTTAAATTGTAAGACATTTCCAGGGGCAGATGTGGACTGTGACCACAATCTATTGGTTATGAACTGTAGATTAAAACTGAAGAAACTGCAAAAAGGTGGGAATTTAAGGAAATGGGACCTGGATAAACTGAAAGAACCAGAGGTTGTACAGAGTTTCAGGGAGAGCATTAGGGAACAATTGACAGGAATGGGGGAAAGAAAAACAGTAGAAGAAGAATGGAAGAAAATAGTGAAGGCAGCAGAGGATTAAGTAGGTAAGAAGACGAGAGCTAGTAGAAATCCTTGAGAAACATAAGAGATACTGAATTTAATTGATGAAAGTAGAAAGTAAAAAAATGAGTAAGGGAAGCAGGCAAAAAGGAATACAAATGTCTCAAAAATGAGATCGACAGGAAGTGCAAAATGGCTAAGCAGGGATGGCTAGAGGACAAATGTAAGGATGTAGAGGCTTATCTCACGAGGGGTATGATAGATACTGCCTACAGGAAAATTGTAGAGACCTTTGGACAAAGAGAACCACTTGCATGCATATCAGGAGCTCAGATGGAAACCCAGTTCTAAGCAAAGAAGGGAAAGCACAAAAGGTGGAAGGAGTATATAGAGGGTCGATACAGGGGCGATGTTCTTGAGGACAATATTATGGAAATGGAAGAGGAGTTAGATGAAGATGTAATGGGAGATATGATACCGCGTGAAGAGTTTGACAGAGCACTGAAAGACCTAAGTCGAAACAAGGCCCCGGGAGTAGACAACATCCCATTATAACTACTGACAGCCTTGGGAGAGACAGTCATGACAAAACTCTACCATCTGGTGAGCAAGATGTATGAGACAGGCGAAATTACCTCAGACTTCAAGAAGAACATAATAATTCCAATCCCAAAGAAAGCAGGTGTTGACAGATGTGAAAATTACCGAACTATCAGTTTAGTAATTCACAGCTGCAAAGTACTAACGCGAATTCTTTACAGACGAATGAAAAAACTGATAGAAACCGACCTCGGGGAAGATCAGTTTGGATTCCGTAGAAATGTTGGAACACGTGAGGCAATACTGACCCTACGACTTATCTTAGAAAAAAGATTAAGGAAAGGCAAACCTACGTTCCTAGCATTTGTAGACTTAGAGAAAGCTTTTGACAATGTTGACTGGAATACTCTCTTTCAAATTCTGAAGGTGGCAGGGGTAAAATACAGGGAGCGAAAGGCTGTTTACAATTTGTACAGAACGCAGATGGCAGTTATAAGAGTCGAGGGACATGAAAGGGAAGCAATGGTTGGGAAGGGAGTGAGACAGTGTTGTAGCCTCTCCCCGATGCTATTCAATCTGTATATTGAGCAAGCAATAAAGGAAACAAAAGAAAAGTTCGGAGTAGGTATTAAAATCAATGGAGAAGAAATAAAAGCTTTGAGGTTCGCCGATGACATTGCAATTCTGTCAGAGACAGCAAAGGACTTGGAAGAGCAGTTGAACGGAATGGTCAGTGTCTCGAAAGGAGGGTATAAGAAATTTGTTAACGTCGAGTATAGTGTCAGGAAGTCGTTTCTGAAAGTATTTGTATGGAGTGTAGCCAGGTATGGAAGTGAAACATGGACGATAAATAGTTTAGACAAGAAGAGAATAGAAGCTTTCGAAATGTGGTGCTACAGAAGAATGCTGAAGATTAGATAGGTGGATCACATAACTACTTAGGAGGTATTGAATAGAATTGGGGAGAAGGGGAGTTTGTGGCACAACTTGACGAGAAGAAGGGATCGGTTGGTAGGACATGTTGTGAGGCATCAAGGGATCACCAATTTGGTACTAGAGGGCAGCGTGGAGCGTAAAAATTTTTGAGGGAGACCAAGAGATGAATACACTAAGCAGATTCAGAAAGATATAGGCTGCAGTAGGTACTGGGAGATGAAGAAGCTTGCACAGGATAGAGTAGCGTGGAGAGCTGCATCAAACCAGTCTCAGGACTGTAGACAACAACAACAACAACAACAGAGCGATAATAAGTTCATCCCTAGTTAAAATATGCTATAACCGGTGAAAAGGAACCAAATAAGCAAATGCATATGCAACATGCAAATGCATATAATCTGGTCTCTAGTAATCACCAAGGACGGTGGTCTATGCTCTGCAACGTGCTCCCGTGATGGCCACAAGTTGGATAATGAGTTGTTGCGGTAGGCTGTTCCATTCCTTGACCAGCGCGGTTGACGACCTGTGGGTGCTAGTTGGTGGCTGTGAAAGTCTTTCAATACACCTCAGCAATACATCCCATACGTTCACAATGATATTTAACTCGAAGGAAAGGGCAGGCAATTCTATTCGCTGAATATCCTCTCGTTCCAAGACACCCTCCACTTGCGCTCTTCGCAGTAGTCCCGCATTGAGCTCTCCCAGCCGGCCGAAGTGGCCGTGCGGTTAAAGGCGCTGCAGTCTGGAACCGCAAGACCGCTACAGTCGCAGGTTCGAATCCTGCCTCGGGCATGGATATTTGTGATGTCTTTAGGTTAGTTAGGTTTAACTAGTTCTAAGTTCTAGGGGACTAATGACCTCAGCAGTTGAGTCCCATAGTGCTCAGAGCCATTTGAACATTTGAGCTCTCCCATCCATAAAAATGAAGTCAAGGCCCAACGCACACCTTATAAGACACACAAGTGGACGGAGTACAGTGTCAAAATAACATCGACCGTCTTCAAAGACACGAAGATCAGTACGCCCACGCAAAGCTGCTACGTTCGACAGTTTACTGAGTGCATTATGCACCGACACAGGGAAACATGGAAGAACGTCATCTATCCAGGAATTTTGTGGTGAGGAGACATAATGTTGCATATGGGCACCGACCTCCAAATCTCTGAACACTGTGTACGTACAGGTCAACGCCATTGTGATACTATAACCCACTCCCGCTGTGCGTCTTTTCTGGGCTGCATTCGGCCCTGGCTTTATTTTTATGGATGGCAATGCGCGACCGCATCGAACAGCGCATGTGCGGGAACGAGAGGATATTCCGCAAATGGACTGGCGTGACCAATCCTCCTAGTTAAATCCCATCAAGCACATATTGGACGAACTGGGGAGGCGTACTGCTGCGCATCCACATACGCCAAAGGCCACCCAGCAACTGTCACGCCCGGTGGTGGAGGAATGTATTGTCCAACCATAAGAACTCCTTACTAACCTTGTGACAAGCATTGGAGCATGTTGCAGAGCGTGTGCTGCCGTCTGTGGAGGTCACACACTCTATTAAGAACCATTTCCTACCGTTTGTAATGTCTGAAAGAGCATCCCGAATCGCGATAGCTTCAGTGTAATTAATGTGTGTGAATAAAAGTGTCGTTTCTGCTCATCTCATTGCATATTTCTATCAGTTACCTTCTGCACTATACTATAACACTTCTTTGTGTGTCTGGCCCAAGTTTCATCGAGTTATGCTACTTGGCAATGTCGCATCATGCAAAAATTACTTCGTCCGTATATTTTGAGGATCAGTGTATTATCCTAGTTAGTAGAAACGCGTGGCGGTACAAGGAAATTTACAAAGTGGTTCGTAGGTGTAGACCCACCCTCCCAAATTAAAGAAAAATAGAAAGAAACACAGTTGGCAAAGCAGAATTTTAAAGTCAAGAAGTCAAGTGGTACGAAATGGGAAAGAGAAAAAATTCGATATCACTCGTAATTTTCAAATGGAAAAATTGTACTGTAACATATAAAAGAAATAGAAAATTACATAACAGAAACGGGGCGTCACTCACTATCGAGGTTTGCCGCAATTTGTGCACAACAAGTCAAATAGTGTCGATAGCACATAAAGACTTCAGAATGTGTTCGACATGTTCTCCAGCATGTTGTTTTCAGTCGCTTCACCCTTTCCTCACAGACTTTAACCAACATGCGGAATGCGAACATAAGCAAAAATAATCCGCTCCCTGAGGTGTGCAAGTATTCTGATATTTTACATTCACAATGACCTTCTATCTAATGGGATAAAAGCCGGTGAGCCGGGACTCTACGATTCGGTACCCAAGTATGCCCGGAACGCCAGTCCTTAAACACAATCGTTCTGAAAGAAAGCTGGAAATACGGTATTACAATGCCCGAGTTGTTCAGAAGTACGATGCAATGTTCCTTAGGACATTTATGCATGTCGCGCTAAGCGAGTAATTCGGGTCCGTCATTCCTATATAAAGCCGATAGTAGTTCATGTTCGCAATTGCAAAAGTTCTAAATATAGTGTCTTCAGACCACAACCTCGGCAGCATATCTTCACAGCACGTCTTCCTGCATCAACTGCATACAATGATGTGCTCTTATTTTTTTAGTATTTTGAACATGTCTACATTACAGCAAGGGTTACAGAACAGCAGGTGTAACAGACAGCTAATTAGATGCAATAAATAGTGATTTTCAGTTCAATTTTACCATGGTTTCAACGGATTTCAACCCGTCTTCCTCAAAAGGACAAGAAACTAACTTCACATTAGCAGTCAGTCAGTAAAGCTGTGTCGGCAACGATCTATACGTCCATGTCGAAACGATAAGATCCCTAGAATCTAGGGCTTGACTCTAGAGGCCTTAACTTTTACATAAGGACGAAGGTGGGATTAATGAAGACTTCCTTCTACCGAAATCGCTTTGTCGTCAGACATACATTACGGAAAAAACCATGCTTTTAAGGCCTTAATTAGCGTGAAAGCAAATTATGAACGATATAAAAATCCAGTTAAAGAAAAACAAAAAGGTTCTGTGCAGACCATACAGTCTACGCGAGCAAGCAGCTTGCGCGTTCGAAGAGTCACGCGAATGGAATTACGTGGAAGTGGATGTGGTACTGCGATAGAGGGTGTTAGGGTTCGAGGTACACCATAAAGTAAAATTGTCCTGATGGAAGTTATATTACTTAGAGGTATTTCTCGTCAATGACTTAATCCCCAAGTTTGATGTACGAGAAGTAAACCGACGTGACGACTACTGAAGACCCATCTACGTGAAATAACAGCTTTTGTATCTCAGTCTAGCACTCACCTTTTGTGCCTTTTAATTTGTTCATTTGGAACAAGCGTTTTATACACTCTTAGTTAGTTGTGTGGTTCTATGGGTCTACCAGTAAATCGGGTTTCACTAGGCATGGCCTGCACCTCAGTAGATATGGGAAAGGAGGGTGGCAAAGCTTATGCGTGACAGTGTAGTGGGTGGTGGTGGGATCACTCATGGAAAAATTCCTGTAGTAGTTGGTTTCAGAGCTGCACCGTTTTTAGATTCAATTCAGCTGACAGGTGTAACTTCTTATAGGAAGCCCCTCTAACTAAGGGCTCCCCTTCAAAAGACCATTTTTCCAAGCAGAGAAGGAATCAAAATATTTCATCAAAATATAAAAGGTATTAGAGATAAAGTTAGTGAACTGCTTATAGATGTGACTGAAATTATTGGTATATCGGAGCACCAGTTAAATAATTTGACAGTGAGAGGTTTCTTTTATCAGGATACGGGTTAGCTGGCTGTTTTTTAAGGAGTTCCTTGCGGGGTGGGGTAGTGGCTATGTAGGTAAATAACAGTATTCCATTTGAGCCCATAGATGTATCACGGCACTGCACTGAACAGATATTTGAATGTTGTGCAGGGGCAGTCGAACTTAGTGAAATTAAACTTTTAATTGTTGTTGTGTATAGGTGCCCAAACTCTTAACTTCAGAGCATTTCTGTTCAAGCTAGAGAGGGTTCTTGCTTCACTTTGTAGGAAGTACCAGAAATTAGTTACATTTGCTAACTTCAATAGAAATTTTGTGTATGATGGTGGAAGAAAAATGATGTTGGTTGATCTCCTAAATTCATATGACCATATGCAGACTGTGCTTTTTCCAACTAGGGTGCAGGGGAACAGTAGCACAGCCATAGACAATATTTTTATTCATTCTTCATTACTAGATGGGCATTCTGTTAATAAAAGGGTGAATGGCCTTTCAGACCATGATGCACAAATTTCAACACTAAAAAGCTTTGTTACTCAAACAAATGTCACATTTAATTAAAAACTATGTAGGAAAGTTAATCCAATAGCAACAGGCAGTTTTTTAAAACCTTATCAAGGAACAAGAGTGGAAGAATGTTTAGATTGATGATAACATAAATGATAAATATAACGCTTTCGTTAACACATTTTTCATGCCGTTTGAGAGTTGCTTTCCATTGGAACGTTCTAAACTGAGTACTGGCAGTAATACGCAGCTCGTGTGACTAGCTAGTGAGATAAGGATATCATGCAGAATAAAGCGGAATTATATCAAGATGTTAGAAGTAGTCACAATAGCCCATTACAAGTAGTATTGTAAGGTGCTTAAAATGTTATTAGGAAGCCAAAGACTATGTAGTATGCAAATAGAATAGCTAGTTCACAGGATAAAATACCCTGACCATATGGTCACTTGTGAAGGAACTGTCTGATCAGCAGCACAAGATCGACGATAGTCAGAATGAAATTTTCACTCTGCAGCGGAGTGTGCACTGATATGAAACTTCCTGGCAGATTAAAACTGTGTGCCGGACCGAGACTCGAACTCCGGACCTTTGCCTTCGCATAAGCTTTCCTTCGAACCAAGCAGGTTTGCAGGAGAGCTTCTGTGAAGTTTGGAAGGTAGGAGACGAGATGTTGACAGGAGTGAAGTTGTGACGACGGGGCGTGAGTCGTGCTTGGGTAGCTCAGATGGTTCAAAAAATGGTTCAAATGGCTCTGAGCACTATGGGACTTAACATCTATGGTCATCAGTCCCCTAGAACTTAGAACTACTTAAACCTAACTAACCTAATGACATCACACAAGACCCAGCCATCACGAGGCAGAGAAAATCCCTACCCCGCCGGGAATGGAACCCGGGAACCCGGGCGTGGGAAGCGAGAACGCTACCGCACGACCACGAGATGCGGGCAGCTCAGATAGTAGAGCACTTGCCCGCGAAAGGCAAACGTCCCGAGTTCGAGTCTTGGTCTGGCACACAGTTTTAATCTACCAGGAAGTTTCTTATCAGCGCACGCTCCGCTGCAGAGTGAAAATTTCATTCTGGTAACATCACCCAGGCTGTGGCTAAGCCATGTCTCCGCAATATCCTTTCTTCCAGGAGTGCTAGTTCTGCAAGGTTCGCAGGAGAGCTTCTGTGAAGTTTGCCGCGCGGTATTAGCCGAGCGGTCTAGGGTGCTCCAGTCATGGACTGTGCGGCTGGTTTCGGCGGAAGTTCGAGTCATCCCTCGGGCACGTGTGTGTGTGTTTGTCCTTAGGATAATTTAGGTTAAGTAGTGTGTAAGCTTAGTGACTGATAACCTTAGCAGTTAAGTCCCATAGAATTTCACACACGTTTGAACATTTTCTGTGAAGTTTGCAAGGTAGGAGACGAGACACTACCAGAAGTGAAGTTGTGAGGACGGGGCATGAGTCGTACTTGGGTAGCTTAGACGGTAGAGCACTTTCCCGCGAAAGGCAAAGGTCTCGAGATAGAGTCCCGGTCGTACACACAGTTTTAATCTGCCAGGAAGTTTGATATAAAGTCAATTCGTAGTAAAAACATTTCTGTTACTAATAATTCAGATATATGTATAGAATTTCCTGATGATTGCTGGTGAATTAAATAAAAATTTAGTTTCTGCAGGGAATCGCGTAACTTTCTTCGCAAATGCCCTTCCGAGATTGATGTCTGAAATACTCCTCTGTGATACAGACAAGGGGGAAATTGAGTGACCAAATAAATCGCAAAAGACTAAGGACTCTGATGGATATGATGGAGTCCCTTGCAGAATATTAAAGTAATGTGGTGCACATGGTATCACTGTATCTAGCCATATTTGTAATGTTTCCTTTAGGAATGGTCAGTTTCCTGAACGATTTAAGTACTCATTATTACAGCCGCGTTATAAAATGGGAGAAAATGATAATGTAGACAGTTTTAGACTATTTCTATTCCATCAGTGTTTGCTAAAGTCATTGAAAAGGCTCTGTATTTAAGGATAATCGATCATTTTATATCACACGATTTGCTATCAGATGTACAGTTTGGGATCTTGTACAAAGACTTAATGCTGCCAATTTTACTATTCGAACGGTACCTAAAGAGAGTGATCGTTGGACACGAAAATTAGTTTACTTTGCTTATTTTCATTCGCTTATGTCGTATGGTATTATATTTTGGGCTAACTCTTCCCAATCTTAAAGGATATTTTTGGCTCAATGGTTCGGGCAATAAGTGGTGTAGGTTCACGAACCTCTTGTCGACCCCTGTTCACGAGTCTGGGTATTTTGACATTGGCCTCACTGTCATTTCTTGTTAACAAGTTTAGCTTATTCCCAAGAATAAGCAACTTTCACACAGTTAATACTCGGCAGAAATCCAACCTGCATTTGGATCGGACTTCCTTAACACTTGTGCATAACGTTGTGCAGTATACTGCTGCATCCATTTTCAATAAGCTACTGCTCGAATTAAAAAATCTTAACAGTAATCCATGCGCTTTCATATCTAAACTGAAGAGTTTACTCATGGGTCGCCCCTTCTATTCTGTCGAGGAGTTCCTTGAAATGTGAAGCTGATTCTTGTATTGTTGATTGCGTTTAATTAAAATTACGGGTTGACTTTTTTCGGGTTCAAAATTATTTCGTTTTTATCTGTTATTACTTTATGTTGTAATTTCATGTTCCATGACCGTGGAGATTTGCTCCTCAATTTGATTCTACGAAACGTGACGTGTAAATAAAATAAATAAAACTGGCCGAAGAGCAAACGTTCAGAGTTTTCACAAAACACGAGTTACGGCTACGGCGAAGTCGCTGTCGGTGTTAAGGACGAGACAACAAGCTGTAAACAGACCACTTGTTAAAAAGATGACACAACGCACTTGCCCTTCACCTCTGCTGGCGCGGATGTAACCTTACACTTTTCAAGCGAGAACATAAAGTGAAATGGACTGTAGTCGTCGCCACACAGATGACTACAATAGTCTGAAGAGAATGTGCAAATCAAACCTACGAGACTGTGCCCTAGTGAGTTTAGAGGTTTCTTTACGATTCTGATAGAAAATACTTTCTGATCGTTCTGCTGGGCTGAAAGTTCTATAAAATAATACTGAGAGATGTAGAGATTCAGCTTTGTATTCTTATGTAAATGAGAGACGAAAGAGTTTAAAAACCAGTGTCAGCACGCTGCCTGCGCGTCTCGAATAATTGCAAGAGAGTCACCAAGCTGAACGTCCCATTTGCCAGACAGTAACACACACCACCATTTTATGAACTGCCAAAATTACGTATTTAATTTAAGATAGGAAACTGGTGCACACCCACATAATCACAAAACTTGTGATGTCTTGTGGAAGAATACAGGCAATGAAATTTTTCACCGCCGATGCGTTTTATGACTATCGTTAGAGAGGTAGTTGCTGTAGCGGTAGAAAATACGTACTTCATTCTCTCTAAATTTTCTGACTACTTATATCTCTATGAAGAGCGTGAGCATGACCAGCAGATGAAGGGAGACAGAATGTTCGGGGCACATTGTGTAAGCGTACTAAATTTGGCATCTTGAACTAAGCAGCTTTAATCATCTCAGAGACAGCTAATAGAGACCAACTAAGGAGTGCCTACGCCTAGTGAATGTGAAGGCCACGGAGGAGCGGTATGTCTCGCCACCAGGATAGTAACACAGCGAAGCTGCTGCAGTAAACCTACGACTCGCCTTCATCTGCGAAGTGATATTCCGATTAGAAATAAAACCTGAAAGGGAAACTGGGTCTTCAGTATCTACCCTATCACACAAGTGGTGAAACTTCTGCAGATTGGTCTCACGAGATTCCTAAAGCTAATGCGAAGAGGAAACTGGACGTAGATAACCTTAAGCACTGAGATCAGCTAAGATCACTCAGATGCTGCTGCAGTAATTCTCGCCTCCTCCATATCAGTGTTTGGTAATAACGAATTCCTTTTTCCTATTTCCATTCTTCTTTCTATTCCCACACTCTTGCGTTTCGTTAATATTTGTTCTCTTTTGTTACTGTTTCTAGCTTTCCCTTTTGTAGTAGGAAGTTCTGATGCATAGACTTAAAAAAAAAACCGAGCAATGCATAAGGCAGGGTAGAAGTTTTCTAGTTGTTGTTTGGTTTTGGGGGAAGGAGACCAGACAGCGAGGTCATCGGTCTCACCGGACTAGGGAAGGAAGTCGGCCGTGCCCTTTGAAAGGAACCATCCCGGCATTTGCCTAGAACGATTGAGGGAAATCACGGAAAACCTAAATCAGGATGGCCGGACGCGGGATTGAACCGTCGTCCTCCCGAATGCGAGTCCAGTATCTAACCACTGCGCCACCTCGTTCGGTGAAGTTTTCTAGTATACCTACACCTATAGTTATGTGATAACTCTGCAATTCACAAGTTAGTGCTTGGCATAGGGTTCACCGAACCACCTTCAAACTATTTCTCTGTCGTTTCACTCTCGAAGTGCGCGCCATGAAAACGAACACTTAAATCTTTCTGTGCGAGGTCTGATTTCTCTTAGTTTATTGTGATGATTATTCTTCCCTATGTGGATGGGCGCCAACAAATATTTCCACACTCTAAGGAGAAAGTTAGTGACTCCGATTTCATGACAAGATCCTGCCGCAACGACAAACGCTTTTGTTTTAGTGATCGCCACCCCCATCCACGTATCATGTCCGTGACGCTCTGTCCCCTGTTTCGTGACAGTACAAAACGAACTGCCCCTCTTTGAACTTTCTCGATGTCCTCCGTGGATTCTGTCTGAGGCAGATCCTACACCGCACAGCAATACTCCAGAAGAGGAGGTACAAGCGTATAGTAAGCAGCCTCTTTAATAGACCTGCTGCATTTTCGCAGTTTTCTGCCGATTAATCATAGTCTTTTGTTTGTTTCACCCACAGTATTGTCTACGTAATCGTTCCAATTTAAATTATTCGTGACTGTAACCCCAAAGTGTTTAGTTGAATTTACTGTCTTTGGATTTATGTGATATATAGTGCAACCGAAATTTAGCAGATTACTTTTGGTACTGATGTGCATGGCCTCACAATTTCCAAGATTTAGGGTCAATTGCTACTTCTCGCACAACACAGATATCTTGTTTTTATCCTCTTCCGATTTGTTTTGATCGTCTGATTACTTTATAAGGGGCAAATGACAGCATCGTCTGCCAACAGTGTAAGAGTGCTATTCAGATTCTCTCCTAAATCGTTTATGTAGATCAGGAACAGCTGAGGCCCTATAACACTTCCTTGAAGAATGCCAGACGTTACTCCTGTTTTGCTCGATGACTTTCCGTCAGTTACTACAAACAGTGGCCTTCCTGACAGAAAATCACGAATCCAGTCACACAATAGGGCTTACAGTTTATAAGCGCGCAATTTCTTTGGGAGTCGCTTATGAGGTACGACATCAAAAGCCTCCTGGAAATCTAAAAACAGGAATTAGTGTTACTGAATCCTGTTGACTGTTTGTCAACATATCGCTTTCTTCTGAGCAATTCGTAATGTTCCTACATAGTATATGTTCCAAAATCTTACTTCAAGTTGTCATTAGTGATATGGGTCTGAATCAGCAGATTACTCTTATTTCCGTTCTTTGATACCGGTGTGGCTTCTACGACTTTCCACCCTTTAGGTACCGAGCTTTCAACGAGCGATCGGTTGTATATGATTGCTAAATATGGAGCTACTGTATCAGCATACTCTGAGAGGAAACTGGAGACTGGATGGTATATTATCAAGGCGGGGGACCTTGCCTTTATTAAATGATTTAAGCTGCATTGCTACACCGACAATATCTTCTTCTAAACTACTCATGTTGGCGGTTGTTCTTGGTTCGAATTCTGGAATAATTACTTCGCCTTGTTTGGTGAAGGAATTTCGGAAAACTGTATTTAGCTAGTCTTCGTTAATGGCACTATCATCAGTATCGTCACAATTGTTATCGCGCAGAGAAGATATTCATTGTGCCTTTCCGATGGTGTACGTTACATACGTCCACAATCTCTTTCGTTTTTCTCCCGTATTTCGAGAGAGAGTTTCATTGTGGCAGGTATTAAAAGCATCTCGCATTGAAGCTCGTGCTACATTTTGAGCTGCTGTTAAACTTCACTGTACTTTTTCCGTGTTCTGACCTGTTTTGTGTACCTTCGGGCATCAGCACCGTCTCTTATTAATTTATTTGATATATGTCTCTCAATAGCCGTCGATTCTATTTGTTTTAATGTAAACCACATCCAATCTACGCTTACACATTTAGATTGGAGGGAGTGGAGACTGTCTCTTAGGGAAGCTTCAAGCGAATTCTTTTCTGCTTTTTAAATAGATGTAGTTTGCGTTTATTTTAGTGGGATTGGGTGTTACGGTATTCAGTCTCGCTACAATAACCTTGTGGTCACTATCCGCGAAAATTCTCCATATTTGGTCAGGATTATTTGTTGCTATGAGGTCAAGTTTTTCTTCGCAACCATTTACATTTCGAGTGGGCTGCTGAACTAATTTTCCAAAATAATTTTCTAAAGGCGCGTTCGTAACGATTTTGGACAACGTTTTATGCCTACCTCCGAATTTAAACATTTATTTTTGCCAACAGCCGAAGACAGATTGAAGTCACCACCAACTATAACTGCTAACTGTGCAAGTGGGGTCGCTCTTTCAATAGAGAATCAAGTTTTCTTTGAAATTTTCAGCAACTGCATCACAACTGTATCATCTGAGTCCGGCGGGGGGGGGGGGGGGGGGGGGCTATAGCCTCTACCCATAATACTAGCTCACAGAAACTATCTACTTCGATGTTACTACAAGGTAAACGACTTCTTTCAGCAATCAACACTCCACCACCAACTTTATTTAATGTATCCTTTCCGAACACGGTTTGGTCGTTTGTAAAAATTCCGGCTGAGCTTAGTTCCGGCTTTCACCAGCTATCCGTATCTATAACGATTTGAGCTTCAGTACTTCCTATTGGCGCTTGGAGCGCGAGGCTGCGACAATTCGCAGTTAAAATACCGATTGTTTCTAGGTCTGCTTTCCTGTGTTTGTCCTGCACGCTTGTAGACTGACCCCCTTTCTGCAGTTTCCCGGGACGCTCTCACCTAAAAAGTCGCCCAGTCCCTACCACACAGTCCAGTTACCCATCTAGCCGCTTCCTGCTATGTACTTTAATAATAAATACCAATGAAAATTATGTTTTTTGTACAAACGGTTTGAAAATTTAATATAAAAATAAGTCCATTTAATAAGCTACTTTGTGGATAATCAATAAAGATAAGCAAATGTAAGTAATATGTCCACAACATATGAGAGACCAGTATGCTACATATTTCCTAACTCGCCATCGACACTTACAGAGTGTTGTGGAACTATTTGGATAAAGTGAAATAAATGATACAGAAAGTAAACTACTTTATTTCAAGAGCAACTGGATGGAAAACTGCTGCATTTAACAATCGGGAAATGTGGAACGAAGGGCAGATGTAATGCATTGTAAATTTACTGGTATGTCAAGCCGAATTCCATGTAGTACGTAGTTTATTTCACCAAAACATACACAGTCTTCACACCATCAACTAAGAGATGTCCTCATCTTTTGAGATACCACATGCAGGTCCTGAACCACTGTATCTGCAACACCAAATGTAGGGAGAACGTCCTCAGAGTCAGTCGGTATACCAGACATACTGTTCATAGCCAACTTCGGTAAGAACAGACCTAAATGTGACAGTAAAAGTGATGGCAGTGACCTAGGAAATGGGACACCTCAAACAGCCCAGCAACGACCGGTGAGAAATGTTTTTGAGAGGCATGTAGAAGTGTCCTATCGGTTTCAGTTACAGTCAATAAAACAAGATGACCATCATGACTCATGGTAAGTTCCATCCTCTCTAAAATATGTAAGGCATCACAAAATCAAGATATTTTCCGTGATGGATTAAAATGTGAAGCTGTTAAACCACTTTATAAGTAACGTAGTAGGAATAACGTCAATAATCACCAACTTCTTCCACTGTTGACATCATGTTCCAAATTTTTTTAGAGACTGATGTATATCAGAAAAGTGTTATCTTATCGAGAATAACATACGTAGCAACCCACAATCAGAGTTTCAGAAGGCTCAACTGAAAACGGTATCTATACTTTCATTCCTCATATTTTACAAGGATTAGATTATACAACAACACCAGTCGTTATTTTCCGTAACCTGTTCACGTATTTGAAAAACTTCAATGTTTTGTTACAAACTCTACGGTGTTGATAATATGTGGGTTCCACACACTTAACAGAAAGTTATATTTCACAAAGCTTTGCTTTGTAGTTCATCAACTGAAGACAAGGATATTTTCTGACTGAGGAGAAATTTGTAGCGGAGTTTGTAACGATACACGTCTTACCACCTCAGTAATATACCAAGTTAAGTTTAAGTTTACTACTTTCAGAAACAGAGAGGTATTTTATCTCATGGAAGGTGGATGACAGATATGAAATTAGTATATGCTCACACCATCAAGCAGTATGCGTACTGATTGTTAGTAGGAAGTGTTATCTTCTAAGCTAACGCTATCCAGTGGCAATTATTGAAACTGGCTAACTTCGATTTAAGTTCTCGGTGCCCTTCTGTAATGAATATTGTTTCATACCAACTATTTCATTTAGTCCGTCTCCATAGTTGAGTGGTCAACGCGGCAGAATGCCATGCGAGGTGTCTGGTTTCGATTTCAGACCGGGTTTGGGATTTTCTCCCCTCGGGGTCTGGGTGTTGTGCTGTCTTCATCATCATTTCATCTTCATCGACGCGCAATTCGCCGAATTGATGTCATCTAAAAAGACCTGCACCAGGCTACCGGTCTAGCCGTAGGAGGATTTAGCCACACATACATTTGTGTCTGGTAATTCTGAGACTGTCTCGTAATTAAACAGTAGTGCGCGGAGGACAAATAATCGGATATAATTATCAAAATGCATAGATGTATTTAGAGGGGCAGCGGCGGTCATAGGGAACTGATCTTTAATGTAGCTGCGGCGGACGCTGGCTCTTATAGGTAAAGACGTCCCTGATAGCCTATTTTGCTTCAGCACAGAGTCGTCGGCAAAACAGGTTCCAGTCAGAGCCGTAAAGGCGTAAACAGTCCGCACTGGAGCGGATCGGAGTGCTGCGCTTATCGAGATCGGATAAATTTGTCGATACTCGTATCTGGTTGATCGTAAACTCGTTTCTTATTCAGTTTCTTGCCTCTAACAGAAAATAACAGCGCTCAAGGGCGATAAAAGCCGTATACTTACTGATGTACACACATCAACAGTAGTAATCTGACCACTGTGCAGGATGTGCTGAAAACAACAGTACAATCGCAAGCGAATGTCTAGTGTAAACATACATACAAATCTGGAAAGAAACAAACTTTTCACACAAGAAAACAGGAAAGCAGATGTAAAAATTTACCGAATAAATTCAGCTACATGCTCAGCATGATATAAAATACATAGTATGTAAACATAGACGAAAGAAAGCGAGACTAAAAACGATACGCAAACGGCAGAAGATATACGCATGAAAAAATAAAAAGACTATAAAATCTCAATTGTAACGAGGTAATTATTAAACGACAATTTGAAGCCAGCAGCCTTGTCAAAGAGGGTGGAGGAAACTGCCCCTAAAATGCGGAAGCATTAACTATGATAAACGATATGACGGAACAGAGGGCAACAGACATATACGTTTATATCTACGTGCATCTACATTTATATCTACGCGATTTCTCTGCTACTCACAATAAAGTGCCTGGCAGAGGGTTCGACGAACCACCTTCAAGCTCTCTCTCTACCGTTCCACTCTCGAACGGCGCGCGGAAAGAACGAGCACTTAATTTTCCTGTGCGAGTCCTTATTTCTCTTATTTTACCGTGCTGATCAATTCTCCCTATGTAGGTAGGTGCCAACACAATGTTCTCGCAACTGGAGGAGGAAACAGGTGATTGAAATTTAATGAGAACATCCCGTCGCAACGAAAAACGCCTTTGTTTTAATGATTGCCATTCCAATTCTGGTACCATGTCTGTGGCACTATCTCCCTTAATTAGCGACAGTAAAGAACGAGCTGCCCTTTTTTGTATTTTTTCGATGTCATCTGTCAGTCCCACCTGATGCGGGTCCCACACCGCACAGGAATACTCCAGAATAGGGAAGACAAGCGTGGTGTAAGTAGCCTCTTTAGTGGACCTGTTGCACCTTCGAAGTGTTCTGCCGGTGAATCGCAGTCTTTGATTTGCTCTACTCACAACATTATCTATGTGATCGTTCCAATTTAGGTTATTTTTAACTGTAATCCCTAAGTATTTAGTTGAATTTACTGCCTTCATATTTGTGTGACTTAAGTTACCGCGTAATCGAAATTTAGCGGATTTCTTTCAGTACTCCTTTATTCAGGGTCAATTGTCACTTTTCGCACCATACAGATATCTTATCTAAATCATTTTTCAGTTCGTTTTGGTCATCTGATGACTTTAAAAGATGGTAAATGACAGCATCATCTGCAAACGAAATAAGACGGCTACGGACATTATCTCCTAAGTCGTTAATCTAGATCAGGAACAATAGAGGGCCTATAACACTTACTTGTGGAATGCCGGATATTACTTCTGTTTCACTCGTTGACTTTCCGTCTATTACTATGAACTGTGACCTTCCTGACAGGAAATCACAAATCCAGTCGCATGACTGAGGCAATATTCCATAGGCACGCAGTTTGATTAGAAGACGCTTGTGAGGAACGGTGTCAAAAGCCTTCCGGAAATCTAAAAAGATGGAATCAATTTGACATTTTTATAGATAGTGGTCATTACTTCATGAGTATAAAGAGGTAGTTGTGTTCCGCAAGAACGATATTTTCTGAATCCGTGCTGACTATGTGTCAATAAATCGTTTTCTTCGAGGTGCTTCATAATGTTCGAATACAGCATATGTTCCAAAACCTTACTGCAAATCGACGTTAGCGATATGGGCCTGTAATTCAGCGGATTACTTCTACTTCCCTTTTTAGGTATTGGTGTGAGTTGAGCAATTTTCCGGTCTTTAGGTTCGGATCTTTCTGTGACCGAGCTGTTGTATATAATTGCTAAGTATCGATCTATGATATCAGCATACTCGGAGAGGAACCTGACTGGTATATAATCTGGACCGGAGGTCTTGGCTTTATTAAGTGATTTAAGCTTTGTTACACCCAAGATATCAACTTCTATGTTTGTCATCTTGGCAGTTGTACTAGATTGGAATTCAGGAATATTTACTTCGTCTTCTTTGGTGAAGGAGTTTCGGAAAACGGTGTTTAATAACTCTGCTTTAATGGCACTGTCGTCAGTGACTTTACCGTTGTTACCGCGCTGTGAAGGTATTGATTGCGTCTTGCCACTGGTGTGCTTTATTTATGACCAGAATCTCTTTGGGTTTGCCAGATTTCGAGACAGAATTTCGCTGTGGAATTTATTAAAAGCATCTCGCATTGAAGTACGCGCTATATTTCGAACTTCTGCAAAACTTTGCTAGTCTTGGGGATTTCATGTTCTTTTAAATTTGGCATGCTTTTCTCGCTGCTTCTGCAACAGCGATCTGACCCGATTTGTGTACCATCACGTATTAATTTATGTGGCATATATCTATCAAATGCTGTCGATACCATTCCTTTGAAATCATTCCACATCTTTTTTACGCTTACATGAACGTATCGGAAGGAGTGAAGATTCTCTCTTAAAAAGGCGTTAAGAGCATTTTGTCAGCTTTTTTAAATACATATACTTTGCATTTCTCTTTAATGGTTGTACGCGTTATGGTATTCATCCTAGCAGCAACTGCCTTGCGGCCACTAACGCCTGTATTCGTGACTATACTCACTATTTTGTCCAGGATTATTTGTTGCTAAGAGGTCAAGTACACTCTCGCAATCATTTACTCTTCGAGTGAGCTCATGAACTAATTGTTCAAAATAATTTTCTGAGAATGCATTCAGTACAAATGCAGATGACGTTTTATGTCTGCCACCGGCTTTAAAAGTATAATTTTTCCAGCGTATCGATGGTAAAATGAAGCCACCACCGACTATAACTGTATCAGCGGGATACCTATTTCTTTGAACTGTTCGGCAACTATATCTTCTGAGTTTTGGAGGGGGGGAGGGAGGATAAAACGATCCAATTATAGTTTAGTCCGATTGTCAGGTATAACCTCTACCCATACTATTTCGCAGGAACTATCTACTTCAGTTTCACTACAAGGCAAACTACTTCTGACGGCAATAAATACTCCACCAACAACTGTATTTAATCTGTACTTTCAGAATACTATTAGATAGTTTGAAAAAATTTCGGCTGAACTCATTTCCTGCTTTAGCCAGCTTTCTGTACCTATAACTATTTGTTATTCAGTGCTTTGTATTAGGGCTTGGAGCTCTGGTTCTTTTCCATCACAGGTACGACAATTTACAACTGCAATACCGATCGTTTCTCAAACTACCTTACTATGTTTTACCTGCCCCCTTGTAGACGGACGCCCTTTCTGTAGCTCCCTGAGACCCTCTAACCCAAAAAACTGCCCTTCAACACAGACCCCGCTACCTGTGTAGCTGCCTCCTGTGTATAGTGGACTCCTGACCTATTAAGCGGAACCCGGAAACCCACCATCCTATGATGCAAGTCAAGGAATCTGCAGCCTCACGGTCACAGAGCCTCTTGAGCCTCTGATTCAGACCCTCCAGTCGGCTCTGCACCGAAGGACCTCAGTCGGTTCTATCGACGATGCAACAGATGGTGAGCTTCGCCTTAATCTCCGAAGCAAGATGGACAGTCTTTACCATTTCCGCTAGCCGCCCGAACCAGAGAGAATCTCCTCTGATCCAAAGCGACACACGTAACAGGTACCAAAATGAGTCACTATCTGCAGTTGGCTGCACCCTGTACTCTTCATAGCATTGGAAGCACCCTCTTCACATCTGGAATGACTCTCCCCAGTATGCATATGGAGTGTACACTGGGGTCCTTCCCCTCCTTGGCAAGGGAACTCCAAACTACCAGCATACCCACCCTGTGTGAATGCTCAGACCTTGTGGGCCAAGAAACTTCCTCTGGAACAGTGTGGACGACTGCATCCGGCTTAGAGACATCGTCACAGATAACGCCAGAAACCTGTTCGTCAAACGAACCGAGGAGGCCCTATGATCGGCCCCTCGGAAAGTTTTTTGCTGCCTGCTAGACTATGGAATTATTTCCCTCGTCCACAGGTGAGGGGTCATCCTCGGTGCAGGCAGTACCCGGGGCGGCCACAGGAGTGGACCGATTGGGGGACACGTGGGACGTGCTCGACGTCCTTCGCATCCCAGCGTCTGACCCCGCACATTGATGCCCCTTGTCAGCAGCCTCAGACTGTGTGACGGAAGCCAACGCAGCCTGCAGTTGTGAGCTAATGGTCATCAACTCAGACACATGTGGCTTGCAATTGAAAAAGTATCATGATAAGCTCTCCCTTGGAAATAGATGCCACATTACTCCCACAATCGTATCTCCTGGAGGGAAATGCCAAGATGCATGTGGCCTTGAGAAGAAGACTGAATAACCAACGAAAGGGCAACATTTTACTAATAGGGTGTGGAATATCAAAAGCTTGAACTTTGTAGGGAAGCTAGAAAACCTGAAAAGGGGAATAGTTATGCTTAATTGAGATAAAGTGGTGTTCAGTGAAGTGAAAGTAGACAAGAATGTATGATCAGACGAATATTGGGTGTTATCATCAGCAGCAGAAAATGGTTTAACGTGAGTAGGTTTCCTTCTGAAGAGAAAAGTTCGGAAGGGAGTGAGTTACTGTAAACAGTTCAGTGGTAGGATTGTTCTCATCTAATTAGACAGCAGAGCAATTCCGACAATAATAGTTCAGGTATACATCCTGAAGTCGCAAGAGGAAGCATAGGCAAAGTACACTCCTGGAAATTGAAATAAGAACACCGTGAATTCATTGTCCCAGGAAGGGGAAACTTTATTGACACATTCCTGGGGTCAGATACATCACATGATCACACTGACAGAACCACAGGCACATAGACACAGGCAACAGAGCATGCACAATGTAGGCACTAGTACAGTGTATATCCACCTTTCGCAGCAATGCAGGCTGCTATTCTCCCATGGAGACGATCGTAGAGATGCTGGATGTAGTCCTGTGGAACGGCTTGCCATGCCATTTCCACCTGGCGCCTCAGTTGGACCAGCGTTCGTGCTGGACGTGCAGACCGCGTGAGACGACGCTTCATCCAGTCCCAAACATGCTCAATGGGGGACAGATCCGGAGATCTTTCTGGCCAGGGTAGTTGACTTACACCTTCTAGAGCACGTTGGGTGGCACGGAATACATGCGGACGTGCACTGTCCTGTTGGAACAGGAAGTTACCTTGCAGGTCTAGGAATGGTAGAACGATGGGTTCGATGACGGTTTGGATGTACCGTGCACTATTCAGTGTCCCCTCGACGATCACCAGTGGTGTACGGCCAGTGTAGGAGATCGCTCCCCACACCATGATGCTGGGTGTTGGCCCTGTGTGCCTCGGTCGTATGCAGTCCTGATTGTGGCGCTCACCTGCACGGCGCCAAACACGCATACGACCATCATTGGCACCAAGGCAGAAGCGACTCTCATCGCTGAAGACGACACGTCTCTATTCGTCCCTCCATTCACGCCTGTCGCGACACCACTGGAGGCGGGCTGCACGATGTTGGGGCGTGAGCAGAAGACGGCCTAACGGCGTGCGGGACCGTAGCTTAGCTTCATGGAGACGGTTGCGAATGGTCCTCTCCGATACCCCAGGAGCAACAGTGTCCCTAATTTGCTGGGAAGTGGCGGTGCGGTCCCCTACGGCACTGCGTATGATCCTACGGTCTTGGCGTGCATCCGTGCGTCGCTGCGGTCCGGTCCCAGGTCGACGGGCACGTGCACCTTCCGCCGACCACTGGCGACAACATCGATGTACTGTGGAGACCTCACGCCCCACGTGTTGAGCAATTCGGCGGTACGTCCACCCGCCCTCCCGCATGCCCACTATACGCCCTCGCTCAAAGTCCGTCAACTGCACATACGGTTCACGTCCACGCTGTCGCGGCATGCTACCAGTGTTAAAGACTGCGATGGATCTCCGTATGCCACGGCAAACTGGCTGACACTGACGGCGGCGGTGCACAAATGCTGCGCAGCTAGCGCCATTCGACGGCCAACACCGCGGCTCCTGGTGTGTCCGCTGTGCCGTGCGTGTGATCATTGCTTGTACAGCCCTCTCGCAGTGTCCGGAGCAAGTATGGTGGGTCTGACACACCTGTGTCAATGTGTTCTTTTTTCCATTTCCAGGAGTGTATATGAGGATATTGATCGAGTAATTCACTATGTATTGTGAGAAAATGGTTCAAATGCCTCTGATCATTATAGGACTTAACATCTAAGGTCATCAATCCCCTAGAGCTTAGAACTACTTAAACCTAACTACATCACGCACATCTATGCCCGAGGCAGGATTCGAACCTGCGACCGTAGCGGTAGCGCGGTTCCAGATTGTATTGTGAGACGAAACTGTGTAATCATGGGGGACTTTATGGAAAGTAATAGAAGAAAGGTTTAAGGCAGAATACTGACTTGTTAGTAGGAATGAGAGAGGAGAATAATTGAGTTCTGTAACGAATTTCAGCTCAAATTGTGAATACTCCTTTCAAGAATCACAAGAGGAGGAGGTATGCTTGGAAAAGGCAGGGAGTAACTGCAAGTTTTTATTTGGATTACATCATGGACAGGAAGAAATTCCGAAATCAGATACTGGATTATAAGACGTACTTCGGAGCAGATATAGACTCAAATCACAATTTAGTAATGATAGGATATAAAAAGTAGTGTGAATGGAGATGGGTGGTGGTTGTTGGTATGTTTAAGGGGGACTAAACAGCGAAGGTCATCAGTCCCCCAGGAGATGGGATAGGAGATAATTTCCTATGGGACCAAACTGCTGAGATCGTCGGCCCTTAGACTTACACACTACTTAATCCAACTTAAACTAACTTACGCTAAAGACAACACACACACACACCCATGCCTGAGGAAGGACTCGAACTTCCGACGAGGGTAGCCGTGCGAACCGTGGCAAGGCGCCTGAGCCCGCACGGCTACCCATCGCGGCTGGAGATGGGATACTCACATTCTAAGGGATAATGGGACGCGTTTGAAGCTGGCTGAAGATGTGGATAGTGAGATAAGGAATACCACAATAGGCTACTGAGTTGAAGAGGAGCGGACTTCGCTAGAAAGGTTGATCACAGATGTTGAACAGAGAAACACAGACACCAGGAAAGTAACTGTGAAGAAACTGTAGGTAACACAAATATTTCAGCTGCTCGAGGAAAGAAGGAAGCACAAAAAATTTCAGGAAAAACTACGAATGCAGCAATATAAATCGCTTAGGAATTAAATAAATACAAAGTGCATGGAAGCAAGACGATGGCTGCCTGGGAAAACGGAAGAAATAGAAAGAAAATGAACGTCGGATTACTAACCCAGGATACAAGAAAGTCGAAACTACCTCCTTGAAGTTAAAAGCAAGCGTAATCAGGTTGGAATTCATTTGCAATGATTATAACCGTGGATGAATACAGCAAAAAGCTGCCTATCAATCTGTATTTTATTGAAGATCTAGCTAGACTTTAGATGTAGCACGCTGGAAAACGCATTAATGATTGCTATATTTTAGCTGAAACCTAGCGGGATCTACAGCAAAATACGGACTTATATGCGACTGGTTGCTGTGTATATCACTGATTGAAAGCAGGGGTGGAAACATTAAGAAGGCAACGGGAATTACCCTGCTAAACGCTGTGGAGAGAGCGAATAGATGGAAGGAGCACATCGTAGGCCTTTATGAGGGGAACAGGTTGCTTGATAGCATAATATACGAAGCTGGCGGAGTCGGTATGGAAGAGTTCTGATACCCAGTGTTAAAGAGCAGAGAAGGCAACATTCCATCGGAATTTCTAAAATCATTGGAAGAAGATGCAACCAAACGACAAGCTGATTTGTAGAATCTATGGCACTGGCGATTTGCCACCACACTTTCGGAAAAGTAGCATCCACACGATTCCGAAGGTAGCTAGGGCATCTAATCGAAAGAACTATCGCACCATCAGTTTCACAGCTCATGCTTCCATTTTCCTGACATGAATAAGGTACAGAAAATGGAAAAGGAAACTGAGGAACTGTTATATGACGATCAGTTTGGCTTTAGGAAACGTAAAGACATCCTAGAGGCAACTCTGACATTGTGCTTGATAACGGTAGCAAGATTGAAGAAAAATCAAGACGCTTGTCCACTTGTAAAAAGTGT
Organism: Schistocerca americana; assembly: GCF_021461395.2. Taxonomy (NCBI): domain Eukaryota; kingdom Metazoa; phylum Arthropoda; class Insecta; order Orthoptera; family Acrididae; genus Schistocerca; species Schistocerca americana. The sequence continues at coordinate 685,447,497 of NC_060122.1, forward strand.
TGGACGGTGACGGTGTAAAATGGTGGATGATATGTCGAAATTCTGAGAAAAATAGAACCATAGAAAGACGAGTAATATACAATAGGTACGAGAATCAAGAGGGAACAATAAGAGTGAAAGACCAAGAACGAAGTGCTCGGATGAAAACGGATGTTAGACGGGGCTGCAGTCACTCCCCTAGATCTACACGTTGAAGAAGCAATGACTGGAGTAAAAGACGGTTTAAGAGTGGGACTAAAATTCGAGGCCATCATATTTGGTTGAACGTTTTTGAATGATCCACCCCGTATGCCAGAGGAAAAACTGCGCTCGCGCTACACTCCAGCGAGGCCAGATCAAGCTCAGTGAGGTTGCAATCCAACGTTGTCCTTAGAGGAGGGGTGAATCGTCCGGTGGCTGTCGGCAGTGGTAAAGGTTATCAAGAACGTCGTTATGTTGCACATTGCACTTCAAACTGTCTTGTTATAATATGTAATGTTTAAAATGAAGGTGCCGGTTGAAGGTGTGATGTCATTCTACATCTACATCTACATCTACATTTATACTCCGCAAGCCACCAAAAGGTGTGTGGCGGAGGGCACTTTACGTGCCACTGTCAATACCTCCCTTTCCTGTTCCAGTCGCGTATGGTTCGCGGGAAGAACGACTGCAGGAAAGCCTCCGAGCGCGCTCGAATCTCTCTAATTTTACATTCGTGATCTCCTCGGGAGGTGTAAGTAGGGGGAAGCAATATATTCGATACCTTATCCAGAAACGCACCCTCTCGAAACCTGGACTGCAAGCTACACCGCGATGCAGAGCGCCTCTCTTGCAGAGTCTGCCACTTGAGTTTGCTAAACATCTCCGTAACGCTATCACGCTTACCAAATAACTCTGTGACGAAACGCGCCGCTCTTCTTTGGATCTTCTCTACCTCCTCCGTCAACGCAATCTGGAACGGATCACACACTCAAGTATAGGTCGAAGGAGTGTTTTGTAAGCCACCTCCTTTGTTGATGGACTACATTTTCTAAGGACTCTCCCAATGAATCTCAACCTGGTACCCGCCTTACCAACAATTAATTTTATATGATCATTCCACTTCAAATCGTTCCGCACGCATACTCCCAGATATTTTACAGAAGTAACTGCTACCAGTGTTCCGCTGACATATAATCATACAGTAAGGGATCCTTCTTTCTATGTATTCGCAATACATTACATTTGTCTATGTCGAGGGTCAGTTGCCACTCCCTGCACCAAGTGCCTATCCGCTGCAGATCTTCCTGCATTTCGCTGCAATTTTCCAATGCTGCAACTTCTCTATATACTACAGCATCATCTACTATCTACTAGGTCATTTATATATATTGTGAAAGTTAATGGTCCCGTAACACTCCCCTGTGTCACGCCAGAGGTTACTTTAACGTCTGTAGACGTCTCTCCATTGAGAACAACATGCTGTGTTGTGTTTGCTAAAAACTCTTCAATCCAGCCAAACAGCTGGTCTGATATTTCGTAGGCTCTTACTTTATCAGGCGACAGTGCGGAACTGTATCGAAAGCCTTCCGGAAGTCAAGGAAAGTAGCATCTATCTGGGAGCCTGTATCTTCATTTACGCTCCTTATGCCGTCTCCTGAAGCTTGTTCGCGCTGATTCTGGACTGTAGTGAGTCTGAAATATTTTTCCCAACCGCCCGTAAGAAAACCGTGTGGCTTCAATGCTGGTAGTTTCTGTTTGCTGCCAATGTGACCTCATTAACCTGCCTCACACTTGACATCCAGTTCTGGGTTCTGGACTTCTTTTCGCGCGTGTCGACACGAGACCGACTGTGAAGTCGGAGGGCGAAACGCTTTTCCACCAGTAAAGGAGCGGGTTGTAGGCAACTTGAGCCGAATGTGACAAGTCCGCGTCTTAATGAGGGAAAATAGCGGAGATTCAACAAGTGACCCCTTAATTATTTTGTGCAGTGTATTTAAAAACTTTTGCAACCGGATACCTTTAGTTCCCTTAATGAAGTTAAATTCTCTTGGAACGTAATTTTTTTTTTCTAATGGTGTTTGTTCCAAGCCTATATTAAAAATTTCTTGTAATTTGCTTTCAAAACTTTAAGCAAATGAAATTGATTTGGCTCTTCGGTTTGTTGTTTTTTAATTGTACAGGGTGACAATTATAGAACTATACGAAAAAAACGAGAATTAGTTACAAACTTCGGCGTGCATACACTATATTCAACATGTAAACGTCACTACAGATATTCCGATTTAGGTTATGACATATTAGATATGTTTGCCATCATTGACGATGATGTGGCGCAGACGAATAGTGAAATTCTGCATGACCCGCTGAAGTGTCGGACCGTCGATGCTGTCGATGACTTCCCGGATGACCGTTTTCAGCTCAGCAATGGTTTTGGAGCTACTCCTGTACACCTTGTCTTTAAATGGCTCCACAGAAAGGAGTCACATGTGTTCAGATCCGGTGAACATGGTCGCTTCTGGGCACCCCATAGCTAGAATGCGGTCCACAAAGTGCTCCTCCATGACATCAAACACTCTCCTGCTTCGATGAGGTCGAGCTCCGTCTTCCATAAACCACATAATGTATAAATCAGCGTCACTTCGGACCATGGGGATGGAATCATCTAACAAATCCTTCGAGTAGGTTTCGGTCGTCACCGTGCCATCAAGCAATATCGCGCCGATTATTCCGTGTCTGTACATTGTACACCACACAGTTACCCGTTAACGAAGAAGAGACTTCTCGATCGCGAAACGCGGATTCTCAGTCGCCCAAACGCTCCAATTTTGCTTACTGACGAACTTATCCAAATGAAAGTGGGCTCCGTCGCTAATCCAAACCATATTCATATTAGAGTCCTGTTCGTTAATTCTATGGATAATAGTGCTGGCGAAACACAACGGCTGTTCCATGGCCCTGGGGCTTAATGGCTGATGGGTTTGAATTTTGTATAGGAAGAGATGCAGGTCACAAAAATTTGTCGCAGTATCTCCAGGTTGATTCCCATCTGTCGTGCAGCTCGTCTAATCGATTTACTGGGGCTGGTTTGCAACACAGCGCTTGTCGTGTCTTCTCGATGTTTTCAGGTGTTTTCACCCTTTTTGGACGATCAACATTGCCAGCACTGTCATCACGAGCAGTGCCCGTACTCTCAAACATGCGAATCAAATTCGTCATTGTTAGCACGTTTGGGCCGGTTGTCTTCAACTTGAACTCGGCGGTAAACTTCCTTTTAGCCGCAGTTGGGCTCTTATTGTTCGCATGGGAGGCCTTCACAAGCACTATACGCTCTATCATCACATTTTCACGTGCAAATGGCCGACAACAACGAGGCGCATGACGTGCGTAATCCCATCATGCACGGTGGCCAACCATTCAGTTTTAACGTCCTAACGCAAACCGTTCGGAAGTTATGACGATTTTATTTCATGCAGTTCAATAGTTGTCACCATCACCATATATGTTTTCCCAATTTTTTTTTTCTTGAGATTTCCAGTCAGACTTTTGAAGTGCTATGCAAGTGGAATTTTCTTAAATCATTGTTTATAGTTTTGTATGCCCCTAGGACGATTTCACAAATATTTGCAACATTTAAGATAATTAAAATAAAGAAAAAATAATAATGAAAGTATGGACTTACAGAGTCTTGTTGTAATGCCGGAAATGCATTTCCTATTTCCATCTACTGTACTATAAATTTTATTCCTTATTTTGTTACCTGAAGATATGACATTTTTGTGTCTTTATATATTGTAATTGTTTTACAATTTGTATATATATGTTTATGCATTTATGTCGATATATAATTGGTTTCTTTTGTAAATATTATTTGTATTTTCACGCTGTGTCTTTCCTAGGGAAATCTATACTATCGAACGATTACATCGATAGGTCGTGTGGAGAACAAAAGTGTGTAGGATCTTTGGTACTGTTAATTCTGCCGCGTGGAGCGCGGGCAGAGCAGAGTCTGGCTGGAGTAGGGCGGTGGAGCACGTGTGTTGAGTGACGCTCCTGCGAGTTGCCGCGCTTCCAGGGTTTGGCAGCACGTAATTGCGCTCGACTTGCTATGATAGTTTCTGGCACGGTGTCGCGGACGGGAAACATTAGCAGGCACACATCAAGATCCCGTTTCGCCTGGTGACCGTGTCGAGAAGAAGGCGTGCCAACATCCAGCTTCTGCAACAGCGACGGCCGACAATGAGTGATTATCGCCACCTCCTCGATCGACGACTTCAAACCTTCAATCAACCAACATGGAAGACTGAAAGCACGTAAAGTTTTAGAACTGTACAGCAGACCTCAGTTTTTCAAACTGTCCCATTTGGCTCACAAAAATACAGCAACTTAGCATGAACCTTTGTTGCTCATTGTCACAATTGCATTACCAAGCAGGGTCCCTTCCTTTTCCGAAATTAACTCGAGTGTCGTTGAAATTCAAACGCCAGCATTAAAGTAATATCATTCGATTTCACTGCTTTAATTTCAAAGTTCAGTTAAGGTATTCATTTAGACTACACAAGCACAAATTAAGAGTGCGAGTTTTGTTACCATATTTTAGCTTACCTTTGACAGCAGCTCAGTTTGGTACATACTAAATTTTACTATTGTTAATTGCTCAGAATCATTTAATTCAAGTTCAAAGTGAGATCTCTTATTTCTAAATTGCATGGATTCTAGTAGCTTTTGAAATGAATGTTGAAGTAGCCCAAGACTAACATTACTTTATTGAATTTCGCAGCGCTTCAGAAACAAAGTTCACTATTAATTTCAGTCACTAAATTAACTTTCAATTTTCCGGTTTTATTAATTCTTTTGCTAAATTAAGTCAGAGCGTAGCGAAATTTATTACTTCTGACAAACATTCAGTTTTCATACAACACGTGTCAACCTTCAATTGCCACGCTTAGAGTGCTAATTATATGTGCAATAACCTTTCTTTTTCAGTTGTTATAGTAGTTGTCCATAGGACTGGCGACCGTAATTTTCCCCAAATCTCAAATATCTAATTAACGGCAGTGAATTGTTAACGTAACGACCGCACATTTACTTTCTTTATTAACTTTACCCCTTTTCAAAATTAATTTCCACCAGTTTCATTTGCATTTTTCCTTTCATTTAGGTGTAACCCTTTCCTCCCTCTTTACTGACAGATTAACTTCGGTGACGATGGCTTTTCCCAAATTTCCATTAGGTACACGCGGTTTAATTTTTACAGTCATTAAGGTCGGTAAGTGAGGGGGAGGTTACATCGTATGCACAGCACCTTACCACTCCCATATCCAGGCCCCTTATCGTTTCCAAAAGAGTAGTCCTATATGGAAAATTCAAACACTTGGTTCCTTTTTCTGAGGTGGGGCATTAATTTAATTTCGGATGGTTCTCTTGTGACACAGTCCCAATAATCAGAGGGGAATTTTTTTTGTCTCCTAATACTCTATGAGACAGCATGTATTTATCCTTTGTACTGTAATGCTTAGCTCTTTTAAGTGTGTATAACACTTGTGATCGACGATCCTGATAGTCTGAAGGATAAATGTCAAGGCAGAACTGCGATCGATTTGATAGAAACCAGCTTTGCGTGGACCTAGATCGCTGTCACTGCACTATAAGAGCCCTCCTTGACAATTAAATTTTTTCGCCTTTGTAGAGAAACCAGATCACAGGAATAAAAGTCACATGACATGAGAGAGATACAACAATGGAGTGCTTTTCAATCTGGACACTGAAAAAACTGTCTTGAAAAGAGGTTGCAAGACAAACTTCTAAAAAAGTTGCTATTATGGTAGCAAAATAACCGAAGAAGCTGCTAGCAGGCCTTCGCAACCAGCCGAGAAGTACACAAGTCAGCAGCAGCCACAATTCTGCAACAGTCCACTGTAACAGTACTGGCGCAATCCGTAGTCCTCCGACCAGGGGCCAGGTTCCCAGTCACTTCATCGACCATCCCATCCAACTGAACGATTCTCTCCGCCCCTCCCCCAAAGCCAAAGACATCATTCAGTTCCTGACCATCATCCTCCAGAATAGCCACCCCTTCCAACAACCTCACAACCTCCAGAAGATGTCCCTTGCTGCCTGCTCCATCTGAATATCTATGCCACATACAACCAGGCCCACTTCACCTTCACCCACCTAGACACCTTCGTTTAAGCCTATCTCTTGTCATCCCTCCAATCCCTGCCCCCTCCCACCTCCTGGTGTGCTAACAGTATTGTCTCCTATACCTAAACATTTGCTCCCTCCCTGCCAACAAATACCTCTTCAAGCATATCCTGTTCCAGAACCAGGTCGATTCCTTCATCCTTAACGAAACCTTCCCCCATTCTGACCATATTGTCCACACCTCTCCCTATCTCCTTCACCACACCCACAACCTAGCAAAAGGTGGGGTTGCTATCGGCATCTCAAGCACGCAGTGACCCCAGATCGCTGGTCGCTCCACACTAACCGGTCGGTTGCAGACGACCAACGCCAAAAGACCATGCTCTCCAGTGGCCATCCATCCCCTATCTACAGTGGCGAGAGCATCGGAGTATGTGCGGTTGTCGGAATTGTGCTACATCTAGTAACCGTGTTAATACCGTGTCGGTCAATTTGTATTGTAGATGATAGAGAAAATAATGTATTAGTACTGTAGAGTGAAGGGTACAGTTAATAAACACACAAAGTGGTGACCCCACGAAAGTATCATCGACCAGTTACAACAACAGTTAAGACTGCAAAAAGAAGACATGAAGCACTTACATCAACAATTACACCACCAGGAACAACTTATACAACAACAGCAGCAGCTACTATGCGATCAGCAGCTCAAACACATGGAAGAGATGGCCGCGCTACAACAGCGACACGAGTAGCAGCTTCGAACGCGGTTGGAAGAAAGGTGACCGCCTACAGTGGAGCAGCCGGCCTTTGTGGCCGAGCGGTTCTAGACACTTCAGTCTGGAACCGCGCGACCGCTATCCACATGGATGTCGCGCTTGCCGGAATTGCATCACACCCTGCTCACAGTGATGCAAGAAGAGAACTTGAGCAAGCTGGCAGGGATTGCGGACACAGTAACCAAGGCCGCGACTCTGCAGGTTTTCACTACAACACCTGACAAAAACAGTCTGGACAACATCACTTTGCGCCTCGACGAGCTGACGTTGCAAGTCGCACTTCTTGGCACACACATACAGCGAGACCACACACCATCCCGCAGACGACGAAGCTCGATCTTCTCGCCCTCGCTGGACTGGAACGAGTTCGTTTCGGTGACAGAGCACGTAGATGCAGGTCGCCGTGTTCCTGGGTGGGAAAAGTGAATGGCAGCTCCCCACACAGTAGTGTCCATCGAATGGTGCAAGCCAGCCAACCTAAGCATAGAAGATGCCGCCAAAATTCAGGCTGCCACCGGTCATAGGGCACTCATCAAACCACAGCCGATGGCCCAGCTACGTCACACAGAGCAGTACTGGCCACCTGGAAACCAACGAGCCAGCAGAGACCGAGAGGCAGCAGTTACTCCGCAACAACAGCTGACCCACAACAGAAACCTGATACAGACGGAAAGTGCGGTTCCGTTTCGATCCAGTGGACATTCGCAGTTCAAGTCAGTAACAACTTTTTTCATTTCTCCTTGTTTTTCTTCCGTTGTGGGGGTTTGGCGTAGCGACCCCAGCTCGCTGGTCAATCCACACTAACCAGTCGACAACATCGCGAACGACCAACGCCAGAAGACCACGCTCTCAAGTGGCTGGTCAGCCTCTACCTACCATGGCATGAGTATCGGAGTGTCTGCAGTTGTCAGTACTTTAAAGTGAAGGATACAGTTAATAAATACATACGAACATAGTGACGGATACAGTTAATAAATACGTACAAGCATATCCCTATCCATGCCATGACACCTGCTCAGCGACCTGATCAAGCGTGTTTTTTCCCTCCCTTAACATCATCTGTCCCACTATCTATGTCTGCCCTGCAGATCCTCTCCCCTACATCTCCAATGCTGATCGTACCTTCTCCACATATGTGATTTCCACTGACCTCAACATCCGCGACTATAACCCTGCCACACCTCTGTGGTGACATCCGTTTCTTGCCACCCTCCACAGTGATCTTGTTACCCTCCCACAGCACACCTATCCTGAAAGTAACTCCATCCTCGCTTCCACCAACCTCTGTGGTCATATTACCACAGATGCCCTTCACCCCAGTGATAGTGACCACCCCCCAGTCTAACTCACCATCTGCTCAGCCCATTGCCTCCTCTCCTGCCTCCCCATCCTGCTGCCCCTCCTGTCCTTGACTACTGCCACATTGACTGGGATGCCTACTGGGAATCCATTACCTCAAAGGTCGAAACTGACCCCCATACCCTTCACCATCCTGCTGGCATCACCCATGCCTCTTTCGTCTTCCAGAAACCCATCACTGACATGATGGAGGCCCATGTTCCTACCAAACTCATCCACGCTCACTGCCCTACACTTCCTCTAGTGGCTGTCCTTCTTCTCCATGAATCCCACATGTTCTACTGCTCCTTCCTCTGCCTCTGTCACCAGGATGCACTCCTCTGTCACAGGAAATTACAACACATCCAAGACTACCTCACAGCAAATAACTGCTGGGACTGATGCCAGACATGTACATGCCTCAACTCCGCTCTCCCTGTCAACTCCTCCACTACCTTACTGGTAGGCATACCATCCCACATTACCCTCTTCTCCATGACAGCTGTCTCTTCCCTGGGAACATCAGTAAGGCTAACCATTTTGCTTCACGCTTCTCTGAGGTCCTCTCCATTCCTGATGATCACCATTATGATTACTCCCCCTTCCCCACTGTCCTTGAATGAACTGATTGTCTTGCCACTCGTTCCCAGTTTCTGGTACTTGGATCAGTTATCTCCCTCAGGCATAAGCGCTCCCATTACCACATATGACATCAAATTCATCACCTACTGCCACCTCAAGGAATCTACGCTTCTTCCTGGCTGCCCTTGCTACCCTGTTTAATGTCTTCCTCTCCACTGACTTTTACCCTGACCTGTGGAAGACTTACCATGTCCTGCTGTTCCCTAAACCCATCAAACCTCCCCATGACACCTCCTTGTATCATCTCATCTGTCTCACCTCCATGTTAAGTAAGGTGCTTGATTCCATCCTCTCTAATGGTATTCATCACCATCCTAACCATCACAACCTCCTTGCCCCTACCCAGTGTGACCTCCAGCCCTCCTTCTCTGCTGACGACATGCTTCTTAACCTTACCAGTCTTCTTTCCCTCCAACTTAACTCCTGTCGCTCCTCATCTCTGTTTCCATCGACCTACACAACAACTAAGACCATGTCTGGCATCCTGGGATCCTCTTTAAACTGCTGATCTACGCTCTCCCATTCAGTTTCCTCTGTCTTGTTGCTTCCGTCCTCTCCTATCATCCCTCCTGTATCACTATCCGTAATACCAACTCCTGTGCCTCAAGTCTCCATCCTTTCCCCTCTCCTTTATCACCTGTATTCTCCATATATACCCAAACCACCATCTACTAATCTCCTCCAATTTTCTGATGACACCGCCTTCCTTGCCCTTTATTCTACCATTCAACAGTCCCAACGTATCCTCAAAACCCACCTTGATCAGTTCATTGCCTGGTGCAGCCAGTGGCTCTTTCACATCAACCCTTCCAAGGCCCCGGCACTTATCATGGGTTGTACCACCTGCTCCTTCCACCTCCCTGATTTTTACCTCACCATTTATGGTCATCCTGTCCACCTCACTCCTAGCATGAAATAACTTGGCCTCACTCTTGACGATCACCTACCTGGACTGCCCATCTCATTACAATCCAACACAAAGCCCACAATAGACTCCAACTCCTGAAACTCCTGTGCAGCCAGACATGGGGACTGCATCCTTCCTCCACCCTTCACACTTATAATTCCTTGATCCACCCCATATTTTGTTAGGAGAGCGCCACCTGGATTTCTGTCCCTTCCAGATTCTATAAAGCCCTCCAAATCCTTGAACGCCATCCACTCCACCTCGCCTTCTGTATCCACCTCCTGTTCCCCATGCAGATCCTCTACGACCTCATCCCCTTCCCAAATCTCCTCCTTTTGATTGAACATGTCCTCTCCATGTACATCATCCACAGATTCGATCCTTCCCACCCTATAGTGTCTTCTATCCTCTTTACCCCCAACATGTTGCCACACCTTTACCATGATGCCCCACACTCTCTCTGTCTCTGCACCCTCCACTGCCTTCCCCAAACATGCCCTAAAAAGTGTCTACATGTTGTCTTGGCTTGCTCAGTAACCACATCTGTCTCCAGTCGTGCACGTATGGGACATCATCAGACAACTCCAGCGTCATCTGCAACCAGCTAAAACCGCACCACTATTGACCAAGTGCGACAGGCATTGAGCGTCATCCCACAGACTGACAGCCCGCACTGTGCAACACAATACCTGTACGTTTGCATGGCTGCATTCAATATTCTGGCTGTTACACTGTTATTAATGTACCAGAATTTCACATTAGCAATGGCTCATCTCGTGCTTACGTTAACCTACGATCTTGCAAAGTTAATCACTTAATATGTTACCTAGACAAATGTATTCCATAAATTTCATTACTCTACAATAATTATTTATTTTGCTGCTATTCTCTTCCGCGTGTAAATCCTTGGCATATGTGGAAGAAGAGACTACGAATGAAGCGATAAGGTACAGAAAAACTGCTATGACTGATTGATGGTTGAACGCCAGACCTGCTACAAGGCAATGTAAGATTCCCTTTTAAACGTATATTCAATAAAAGACTTGAATATGACAAATTCAATACAAAATTGTACACATTATGTCGGAGTCAATCTAAATGAAGCTCAGCATGCAATTTAGCATTATTTGTGATAAAATCGGCTTATCCTGAAGTCCATAAAATATACTATAACCATACGCCATCAATTTCTGCCGAGAAATAACTCCACGTCTTGCTTCACGGCAGATTAGTTTGGCCTCTAAGGGAAGAAACCGTAACCCATTAATTAACCTTTGGACTTTAGCAGGAAGCTTCCAGCGCAAATAAAGACGCTGATTTTGGGGGTAACATAATCCTCGGTGCCTACAGAAATAACAGTGGCTGCTCTTTCATGGTGGTCTATATCGTTGACCATCGAGTGAGGCTGGAGCGAAGGTGTAAGTGACGTCACTCTGATATTCACGTCGTGGACCCTCTGGTATGACACTCGGTGGTCACAAAATGCCGCATTCTTTGGCAGGCGGCGCGCAGTGATTGCCGATGTAATACCAGCGCAGATCTTCCTCCCCATGTGCTCCCCAACGACGTCCGCGTGAAAGCTGAGGCAGTTTAACAGCTCCTTCCGCCGGTCATCTGCCACGCCTCAATGGCTGAAGGCCCCTTCAAAAGCGACCAGTGGAGGTATCACAAGCAGCACATGGTGCCCGATAATGGCGGCTGCCGCGATATCTTCCAGAGGCTCGTAGGCGTTTCCCCCCAAAGTCTTTCCTCGCGTGCTGGCGAGATATTGAAATACTGTGGGACCCCTTCCTCCAACACGCCCCCGCTTCGGGATCAGGGCTATCAAAGACGTTCTTTTCGAGTGAGCACTTCTCCAGCTATATTAATTCTCCTTTATCTCCTTTACTGCCACTCTCGAGATTAATAAGCTCCCCTCACCGCAAATATTCGTTTCTTACGAGGTTCCTCGTCCTCGAGATAAGAACTCGCTACCAATAAAAAGCCACCGTAGACCTAGTACGCTCATCCCAACCTACGTCCTTCGAAAATTACGTCCCCATTAACTTTGCTTGCTACGGGATGTCAAACGCATACCTGCGACTACTCCCTTTTACGAAAAACCCGCTGCTTCCTAAGGTCTCGCAGTCATTTTAACTTTTCTTCCACCTTATTCACAATTAGCGTTAGTGGTTGAAAATTTCAGTTCATTAAGCATTGATATATTTGTGCAATATGCACGTGAGGTGTCCGAAGTTTTCATGTCAAGGACGAATTAGTTGCTTTGTGATTCAGATTATTAAATTTATTGCCCTAACTGACTTCACTTTTGTGCACTACACAGCCTAGACATCTGAAAAGCACCTTAAACATGGTCTGTGTGTAATACCGTAAAGCTTATTATGGTTTATTGTTAAATATTATAAGAGACCAAAGGAAAACCATAAGTAATCATTAAACAAAAACTCACACACCCACACACACACACACACACACACACACACACACACACACACACACACGCAAACACAATAGTTTACTTTCTAGTTGCACACGGAAACCAATCTTTTCATCATCCCTACTAATATATAAATTATTTGAGCTGAAGATCTCAACAGTCCTAACTATCCTTACCATCAGCATACTATTCAGTTTCCTGTGTGTCTGTAGCCTTCAACTGTGTGAAGACAATGTCACGCAGGTAGCCGTCAGTAATTTTAGTGCTTTGACGTCACATTCCATCTTTCTTTCTTAAGCCAAATATTTTCAGCTCTATTTAACTATCACCTTTCATGTCTTCTGTAATCTATTTTATGAGCACATATGAAATTATTAGTCCACCCCAACAATGTTTCCTCTCCATTGATCAGTTCAATGCCAGGGTACTCAACTGCAGATTCTTCAGCGCATGCTACATTCTTCTAACATCTGCACCACGTATACATTCCTCGACACCTTTTAACTGATCTTCATTTGGTACTTACTTTGCTCTTTGTTGACAGTGTTCAAGCAGAGCTTAATAAACTTCGAATCCTGCCTTGAGGTTTGTGCTTACACCTCAGTTTAGTACGTACTTGATGCAGCTGTGTTTAGTTGCAGCGGTGTTTAGATGAAACAATGTTTACGAGTATGTAAATTTACTCTCAACGCGTTGTAAGGACGTACGAAGATGACGCTCCTGATCCATTACAGTTTGAGAGTGCAGCGCAGTGCAGTGCACTCCCTAAAACAAACAGATCAATACGTCGAAAAACTATGAAGATATGATAGAATCCTCATCAAATATTTTAAATCTTAATCTTGTTGTACACAAACTACAGTGGAGAGTATAGTTTGTCCTCTCACAATGGAAATGCAGGTCTCTATTCCGCGCAGTTACCTTACGACTCACGTCTGGTCGCACCATTGTGGCCGACCTCTATAAAGCGGAAGCAATGTACTTTTTTCTCTTTTTTTAAATTCCATAGATTGCTGAAAAGTACCAAGTAATAGTGTTTCAAAAGAAATAAATAGACACTTGTCACATCGACCTACTCGGAAAATGATTTTTACCAACGGAAGAAACTATATTGCAATGAATCACATAAACTTCCTGAAATGTTACACTCATGTCGAAGCAGAACATTTCATCGAATCACTGTAATAGAATAACGAAAATGTGATATGAGACAAGTATGACAGCGGTTGCACACAGTAATACAATTATCAACTTAATTAATTGCTTCAGCGATGGCTCCACAGCCTCGATAAATTTCAAGATGGCCATCGATTCCACCAGATTATTATTTTCAATAAATGCTTTATTAAGAAATACTAGCTGGTTTCGAGTGCATCCTCTTTCTCAAATTCACAGTTGATGTAGATACATCTTCCTCATAAGTAGCATAAAACAGAAATTACACGTGAAAATCTGAATGGCAATTGGAGTGCTGTTTCATACTGCTTTCGAAGTTAATGTTCGAACGCTTGAGAAAGAGAAACTAGGTAATGAGGTAATGGCGCTAATGGCGCTTAATATTCCATTATTCAAAAACAGCTAGATGATTATGATGTGTTTTAAGCTATCACAATTGTGGTGCACAGGAACATGATTTATTATAATCAATTTTTGTACTTTGAACAAGGATCTGACAGACTTATGAGCAACGCAATTAATTCTTGTAAAGAGAGGTATCGAAACCCTGTTTCCATTTAGAAATGTACCTTTTTGCTAAACTATGACCTACATTTGTCAAGGATAGGTAATCTTGACGCGTAAAGTGTTCAACTACTGTCATCATTCTCAACGAACACTAAAATCCACCCTGAGTCACAGACCGCATGTCTCCATGCATTTTGCGCAAGTTATGTGTAGCGTCTGTTCTGCGAAATCAGGAAGTTATTTTAGATAGTTTCTCACTGTCTCGCTTAGCCAATACTTACCTTGCTGTTACCCCCACCCCCCCACCCCTACCCCTACCAATGCCCACACTCCAGATATGATTCTATTTGTTGTTCCATTCTTGCCCAGAAAGTAATGCATCGCATTTTTTTCCTCACGCAGAAACAGTGCTAAGAATGTGAAACGTTACCTATGTAGTATTTGAAGTCTGCTGAGTGAGGGCGCCAAGTTTCCGTCACTTCAGGCAGATAGTGCAGCTCCAGGACAGTTTCAAAATGGCGTCTGTAGCTGATGTACTTTACAAGCAACGTGCAGTCATTGACTTTTTCTCACTGCAGAGAAAGAAACTGTGGGGAACATGCACAAACTTTTGTTCAAAATCAAAGGAGCATCTGCTGTCGGCAGAAGTACAGTTTGACCCTGGGCGCCGAGGGTGAGATCATCAGAAGGCGGTTCGGCGGAGATCCACGATTTGCAGCGATTGGGGAGATCATCCACGGCTATCACATTTGACATGTTGCAGCAAGCTGACGTTGTCATTCGCGAGAATAGACGCATTACAACTCGGCAGTTGGCTCTGCATCTATCAGTAAACAAAGGAAGTCTGAGGACTGCTGAACACATCGAAAAACAGGGCTGCACAGTGTTACCCCATCCACGCTACAGCCCTGAACTTGCCCCCTCGGACTTTCACTTGTTTGAGCCATTAAAGGATGCCATTCGCGGAAGAGATTTTAAGGTCGATAAGGAGGTGATTCACACAATGAAGTACTGACTCCGCCACCGGGACAAGGATTGGTAGAGACAGAACATACACGCTCTTGTTTCGGGCTGGAGGAAAGCCATAGAACGGGAAGGAGATTACGTGGAAAAATAGGGTGTGTAGATAAAACACCATTGTTTCTTGTATGTAATTCTCATTATGCTCAATAAAGAATTGTTGAAAATAATGTGGTGCATTACTTTCTGGGCAATCCTCGTAGCAAGCTGGCGTCAGTTTTTACTGCTTTGACTTATCAAGCTTACGGTTCAAATTTATACACGTTAGCACCAGTCTTCTTTTTAAGAGATTATTACATTCTTCTTGTACTTCAAATCTGAGTGTGTTTGGCTTTTTGCATACGCTGGAGAACCAAAACATGGCTATCACGTTTCAGCACGAGACTGAATGCTGCGTGGTGGCTTTCCGGGTACGTGTCGCGGTCATGACAGTGAATAATCGGAACAGAGGCGAAGTCCACAAACATAATCGACTTTGAAAAAGGGCACATTGGTGTGGCTCAGCACCTGGTGGCAACCATTTCTGTACGTCGAAACTCTTCGACTGTTCGTTTACTACTGTCGCTGAAGGAAAGTAGTTGAAGACGGTGAAACCACGAGTTGGCAGAAAGATGGATAACCACGCATCATCACAGAACGTGGAGGTCGTATTCCTGCCCGCTCTGTAAAGTGGATAGGTGACGATCTGTGGCAGATATGACGACAGAGTACAATGCTGGCGCACACACAAGAGTTTCGAGAGCGTTTATAATTGCACAGTTCTCCGCATATTGTTGATCGTGGAGCTCGGCAGGAGACGACGCGTACATTTTCCTATGTTTACACAACGCATCCGTCATTTAGTTTTGAAGTGGACTCTGGGGTTGTCGAGACTGGAGCATGGATCAATGGAAACATGTCAACTGAATAGACGAGTGTCCTTATTGTTACACCAGGTAGGTGTTTGTGTCTAGATACGCCGTTGTGCAGGGCAACGGCTGCTGCAAACAAAAAGAGATGTACAGATGGAAGTCGGTGGGGTCAGTATCAAGCTATGAGGGAGGTTCACATGGGTTTCCATGGGAACCGCGGTAGTAATGGAAGGGACCATGATAGCTGCGGACTGTGTGAACATTATTTAGGACAACCAGCAACCTTTCAAGTTTGATCTCTTCCACGATGCCGATGGCAGCTTCTGTCTGGATAACTATTCGTGTCACCAGGTCACAGTCATGATCAGTGGTCTTAGGAGCACGCGACTGAACACACAGGTGCCAACACACGGGTGCCACCTCCCACAAATTACAAGTCTGCAATTTACGGGAAATGTCTGACCTGCGCGTAGACATCTGGTGCCACATTTCTCCGGAAATCTTGTCGACTCAACGGCACCCAGAATCGCTTGTGTTCCTTATGTTGACCAACACGCTAGTAAGCAGGTGGTCATAATGATGTGGTTCGTCATTGGATGTCCTGAGTAACAGATGGAAAAATTTTGTCATGACTGATTATCGCAAAGTTCTTTCGTCGTTTTCAACGGGGAGGGAGCCTCAGATGTGGAAGTGACCTCGTATGTACCTCAAAGGATTACCATAAGGCTTCCACGATATATAAAAAAACACGTGGATAATGCTAAAAGTAATATGAGGCAGTTTGTGCCGTATGCCGTATGTATAAGGGAAGTGACAACTCCAGAAAATTATAGTCAAATACTGGTTGAAGAAAGACTGCCACGTCCTGAGACGGGGCACCGGCTGCGGTTGGAGAAGTATGGGAAATAAACCATCCTTCTAAAGTAAACCATCCAGGCTTGAATATAGTCATTTTAGGGAATAGGGCGGTATCGTTACGAAAGACTAAAAACGACTAAAACGACGCCATACAGTATCCAAAACAATTTCATTCAAATTGCTACTTGCCATGGAAGATTAAGAAATTAAACCATCCATACATTTTCATTAATCTATTTAGAGGAATCACAATAACATTCAATGTGGACGGCGGGATAGAGCTATCGACCGCTATCCTTTCGAATGCGATGCCTGAGTCTTACAACTTCCGACCCTCGCTGTAAGGGATAAGAGTCCACGCTCCCGACAGAAGCCCTGCAGGGCTGTGTGGCAAGATGTCATTTTTACTGGAGGAAGCTTGAAAAGAGATATTTGTAAGGCTTCCGTTGTAATGGCTACGGAGACCGCACTCTACCGCGCCAGATACCGAGCTGTACAGGCAGATGTGGACCCAAACTGATCGCTCTGGAACTAGAGCTGCTCGTCACATATGGGGCTACGTCGATGGCCCTGAATGTGACTGTGGGCCAGCAGTGCTTACCGGTTAGTAGGCCTACCGTTGTCCAGCTGTGCTCCGAGAGAAGACGCTCTGAGACATGTTGTCCTGGAAGCTATAAGTAAAGCGGTTGACTGCTCATCACATATATTAACATAGATCCATATATATGAAATGCTGTGTCAATGCTATTTTATGTAATTTGAAACAATTTTGTAAAATTCATTCGTAACTTTTCTTCGTAAAATTTGTGATATGTAGCTTTTTGTGTGTGCGTTTTTTGGCCATAAGACAAATAAATAAATACGCTCGGTAATACAGAAAGACCTGGAAGGAACCGAATCTTGGTACAGGGGCTGTCTCTTGATGCCTAACGTAAATAAAGGTTACAAATAGTGAGTATCGCGACGAATACAGGCATTATCGACCACAAGATAGTTGCTGCTAGGCTGAATACCGTAACACCTACAACCATCAAAAAGAAACATAAAGTATATCTATTTTTAAAAAGCTGATAAAATGCTCTTAACGCCTTTTTAAGAGACATTCTTCACTCCTCCCGATCTGATCATGTAAGTGCAGAAACGTTGTGGAATGTTTTCAGCGAGATAGTATCGACAGCGTTTCAGAGATATATACCACATAAATTAATAAGTGATGGTTCTGATCCCCCAAGGTATACAAAACGGGTCAGATCGTTGTTGGAGAAGCAACGAAAAAAGCGTGCCAAATTTAAAAGAACGCAAAATCACCAAGATTGGCAGTTTTACGGAAGTTCGAAATATACCACGTACTTCAATGCGAGATGCATTTAACGATTTCCGCATCGGGTGGGACTGACGGATGACATAGAAAAAGTACAAAGATTGCGAAAACATTCTGTTGGCATCCACCTACACAGGGAGAAATGAACATCATGATATAATAAGAGAAATCAGGGGTCGCACAGAAAAATTTAAGTGCTCGTTTTTACCGCGTGCCGTTCGAGAGTGGAACGATAGAGCGACAGCTTGAAGGTGGTTCATTGAACCCTCTACCACGCACTTTATTGTGATTAGCAGAGTAATCATGTAGATGTAGATGTACATTTTTCAAGTAAATAGTTGAAAACATCCGTTGATATTAGAGCACACAATTGGCAAGGTACCTTTTTAACCAACTGTAAAAATCTGGTAACTGTTCGGAGAGGCGTAAAGTGGAGCTCCAACATGAAACTGGTTCGCTTACAGACCCTCGTCACCCCGAGAATTTTGTATTACTATTCAGTATGAGTCTCTCATCTTGTAGGACTGGTAGAAGAAATAGAGAAGATCCGCGAAACGAGCAGCGCATCATGTCAACGGAACGTTTCTTAACCGCAGAGTGAAACACACTACAGAAGGGACTTGCGAATCACAGACGAGATTACTGTTGAAATTCTGATTACGTACATATATAAGTTCCTCCCACGAATATTTAGCAGAATAAGGGAACACTAGAGAATTTAGAGATTGGGTTACCGCTAGTGGTTTTTCCTACGCATCCTTCTCCAATGAAAGTTGAAATTAGGGAAATGATATTAATATTGGAAGTAGCCTTCTCCACTCTCCGTTAGGTGGCTTTACGGGTTATTTATATTTCATGGGTATTTGTTTAATGCATCTCAGTAACTGCTCTTGGTCTGCTAAACCGACGCAAGAGAAATGAGATAGCGCGCATTACGTGGAGACTACTTGTCCAACTTCAGCTGTTTTCAAATGAGTCAAGTTCCAGCAGAATCAATCATCTAAGTGGCTAAGTTTAGTAGCGGCGTTACCTTTCAGAGAAAGGTACGGGAGAGTTCCTTTGCAGCCTCACGAATAATGGCTCGTAGAAATAATTTAACCAATCGAAGGGACGGAGTAACTGAACTGCTCGTGGATGGAGCGAGGGAATAATTTTTAAGGGCCTCTGCGAGAGTTACAACTAGGTTAATCGTGGATCTGACCGAGCGAGGTGGCGCAGTGGTTAGCACACTGGACTCGCATTCGGGAGGACGACGGTTCAATCCCGCGTCCGGCCATCCTGATTTAGGTTTTCCGTGATTTCCTTAAATCCCTCCAGGCAAATGCCGGGATGGTTCCTTTCAGAGGGCACTGCCGACTTCCTTCCCCGTCTTTCCCTAATCCGATGAGACCGATGACCTCGCTGTCTCGTCTCCTCCGCTAAACCAGCCAGCCAGCCAGCTCTCCATCTGAGCAGAAGTTATATGTGAACCGTGTCGTGAATCCACCTATGGCGCCAGGCTTTCGTGTGAGCTTATCTTTGCCTGGAAGGCGTCGACGGACGGCTTCTAAGACGTCCCTGAGCTCGCTCTCCTGCAGACGGTCCACCGAGCGGGCAGGTGGTTCTTAGCCGGGAAGTTCGTGGGGCACCTAGCGGAACGAGGTTGCCGGTTGTGCTTTAGAAGGCGGTCGTGTCAGCCGACCTCCGTCATAGTTAGTGGGATCGTGAGAGGGGCCTTTTCCGCCGCGGACAAAGGACTGCTGCTGGAAACCACCATCTGTGCCAGAGCTATACTGCACGTGCCGCCACAGGACCGCAAGCTGTCTGTTTACGTCTCTGCGTTAATAATCGTTGAGGAGCTTTGAAGTGGCTGCTCACATTCAGCAGTGCAGCAGCACTAATTTAACCCGAAATTGCAACACTTTATAGCAGCCGAGTTTCTTGCAACTCGCGCTATCTTTAGTAACGCTCGTTAACTGGTTGACCACTGAGAGAAGCCGATACCCGCCAATTGCCATCCTGTTATTTAAATTACACTACTGGCCATTAAAATTGCTACACCACGAAGACGCGAAATTTAAGTGACAGGAAGAAGATGCTGCGATATGCAAATGATTAGCTTTTCAGAGCATTCATACAGGGTTGGCGCCGTTGGCGACACCTACAACTTGCTGACATGAGGAAAGTTTTCAACCGACCTCTCATACACAAACAGCAGTTGACGGCGTTGCCTGGTGAAACGTTGTTGCGATGCCTCGTGTAACGAGGAGAAATGCGTACCATCACGTTTCCGACTTCGATAAAGGTCGGATTGTAGCCTATCGCGATTATGGTTTATTGTATCGCGACATTGCTGCTCGCGTTGGTCGAGATCCAATGACTGTTGGGAGAATATGGAATCGGTGGGTTCAGGAGGGTAATACGGAACGCCGTGCTCGATCCCAACGGCCTCGTATCACTAGCAGTCGAGATGACAGGCACCTTATCCGCATGGCTGTAACGGATCGTGCAGCCACGTCTCGATCCCTGAGTTAACAGATGGGGACGTTTGCAAGACAACAACCATCTGCACGAACAGTTCGACGACGTCTGCAGCAGCATGGACTATCAGCTCTGAGACCATGGATACGGGTACCCTTGGCCGCGGTTACTCTTGACGCTGCATCACAGACAGGAGCGCCTGCCATGGTGTACTCAACGACGAATCTGGGTGCACGAATAGCAAAACGTCATTTTTTCGGATGAATCCAGGTTCTGTTTACAGAATCATGAGGGTGGCATCTGTGTTTGGTGACATCGCTGTGAACGCACATTGGAAGCTTGTATTCGTCATCACCATACTGGCGTATCACCCGGCGAGATGATATGGGGTGCTATTGGCTACACGTCTCGGTCACCTCTTGTTCGCATTGACGGCACTTTGAACAGTGGACGTTACATTTAAGATGTGTTACGACCCGTGGCTCTACCCTTCATTCGATCCCTGCGAAACCCCACATTTCAGCAGGATAATGTACGACCGTATGTTGCAGGTCCTGTAAGGGCCTTTCTGGATACAGAAAACGTTCGACTGCTGCCCTGGTCAGCACATTCTCCATATCTCTCACCAATTGAAAAAGTCTGGTCAATGGTGGCCAAGCAACTGGGTCGTCACATTACCTCAGTCTCTACTCTTGATGAACTGTGGTATCGTGTTGAAGCTGCATGGGCAGCTGTACCTTTACCCGCCCTCCAAGCTCTGTTTCACTCAATGCCCATTCGTATCAAGGCCGTTATTACGTCCAGAGCTGGTTGTTCTGGCTACTGATTTCTCGGGATCTATGCACCCAAATTGCGTGAAAATGTAATCAGATGTTAGTTCTAGTATAATATATTTGTCCAATGAATACCTGTTTATCATTTGCATTTCTTCTTGGTGTAGCAATTTTAATGGCCAGTAGTGTATTATGTTTGCTTGATAAGGTTCAGCCTCCAGTAGTAAAACATCCTTCTAATTACATGCTTGCTGTTTGTTGCTTTGGCCTTTAGTGAGACAACTGCATAATGGCATAAAATCTATAAAAAGTCTGAACTCCGCCCAAACAGGCCATGAAGGCCCAACGATACCGACTGGCCACCCTGTCATCCTCAGCCCACAGGCGTCACTGGATGGAATATAGAGGGGCACGTGGTCAACACACGGCTCTCTCGCCCGTATGTCAGTTTACGAGACCGGAGCCAACAGCGGTCGCTAGACCGGATGGTCACCCATTCAAATGCTAGCCCAGACATCGCTTAACTTTGGTGATCTGACGAGAAAAGGTGTTACCACTGCGGTAAGGCCGTTGGCGGCATACAATCTGCATTCAGTAAATTTTGCTGTTGTGAACAGCGTAAAGTTTGGTGTGACTCTTAACACTCCATCTGTATTCTTTTGGCTGCCTTATAGAGTTGGCCTCGCCTGGGGTCTCTTAATGTCAATATAATTGTTGATTTAAGATGGGTGGTCTTGTAAATGAAGAAAAATTAAGTTAGCGTATTATAGCTCTGTTATATCACCTACTACCATGAATTTTGTTTTGTCCTTTCTTGTATCGTAAAACAGAGTGGTATTGAAGAAAGGAGAGAAGCTAATCCCTAAATAGAGCCCCCCAGAGTGTGAGATTCAGCTATTTGTTGCCACGCTGTATTGCGCGTGTTAATTTTATTGTGTTTGTAATTATAGACTTGTGTATGCTTGAGAACCAGTCAATTTGTGCTACTGCATCGCGTCCTTGTGGAGTTTCACGGGCTCTACCGCTCAGTGCGAACCAGAAGGTTGCTCAGAATATTTTGTAACAATTTCACTTTAAAATATTTTATTACACTTTTTGTATGCGTCTTTTCTTACAAAATACTTTAAATTGATGTAAAAGTGACTGGATATGCCCAGTTAATGCTCAGATGTGAGTTACTGTGAATTTTGTGTACATTATTTCACGCACTGCTAAAAGCTTTTAGGATTTGTTTGGTTTTATTTAAAGCCTATTCCGTTAAGACTGTCTAATTTTACTCTCAAATAGTCATTTATGTAAAGAATACTTGGTAAATTTCATCATACTAAGTCTTTGGCTTGTAGTGCTCTTAATTTAGAACTTGGTACTATACCCTTCGGTTTTGGAGGCCGTCATTTTAAGTTTACTGATTTATGTGGAATTTTGTAATCTTAATAAATTGCAATTCAAATGTGAATTAACGAATGATGTTCAGCCACCATTTGCCCAGGCCTTCCTTGTAGAGACTATTGAGGCGTCGCAGTATGAAATGACTTCTAGAATAGTCCTCGATTCGTCCTTTAATACTCTTTCTTCGAAGCTTGTAACTAGACATTCGCAGGATAAATCACGTTTGCGTGCAAGTTCATGACAAATAGTTCACGAAATTATTTTCTTATTAGTGCTAACTAGTACCAATAGCGTTGTTTATCTTGATGTTGTGGTCGTATCTGCTTAATAAAGACTTCAGTTCGTCTGGCTTCTCCAACGATAGGTCCTCCTGGCCTTGATGCCAAATACTGCAGTGTGTGGTAAAAAGGGATAAAAGTGGCCACTAACGATCGTCTAATGCATATAACTTTCTTTCTAGTACACTGTCTTCTAATCTATAACATCAGTTCAACAGCGTAGCTTCTCTTCTGTATTACACTATATATAAATTTTGGAAACAAATATTATACAGTAGGAAATAGATATAAAAATTTCTGTCCTTTGGACGAAAAATTACCTTAATCTGCGTCGAGAAATCTGCTTATTCCGCGAAGTGATCTTGCTGCTTAAAACTTCTTGTAGTGGTTAGTAACTTAATTTACGACTATCTACCACGTTGCTTGTCATTAGTTGGATTAAATTATAAGTTTGATTCTCCAGTACTGACAAGTTTCTGTTGTGTAGCTGTTTTCTAGAGTGTGTAAAACATTTCGTTAAACAGACATATTACGGTTACTGTAAACGTTTATCTAATCATACATAGTAATACACTACGCACGCTAGAAAACAGCTACACACAGAAACAGTTCAGTATTGGAGACCCAAGTAACAGTATCACCTCATCTGTATAACGACTGCCAGTGTGGCAGATTTGATTTGCTTGTACACCCCGTAGCACTAAAGTGTAATTTAATGTTGTATGAGGGATGTATGTCGTCGCTCTAAAAGTAGTCGTTTACGTTGCCGTAAAACTTTTCCTGCCTGTGTCTATGTGGTCGCCAGAATGAGCAACCAGTAGCCGGCGGAAGGATATTTTTGTTAAGCCTGAAGATATGCCGACCTTTCCCTAACCCTCGTGCATGAGTGGCGGTCCGGACTTCCAAGTTTGGCTCGAGGGCGAGTTATTTTCCTATGACGGACAGTATGTACCAGCACCTTATAGTAATAAACTTCAGAACTTGCACTGATCTATTCGAAACAAGCAGAGATCAGTAAAATAAAGATTGTCTGTTTTCAACCTTAAAAATGGAATTGTTCTACCAACAAGCGATGAAAGAAACCGTAAATATCCGTAGATACAGAGTGTGTCAGGAGGAAAGGTAGACGTTTTGAGGGATGACAGTGTTAGTGACTCACTACATAAAAACTTCGTATGGGCATACGCACTATTCCGACTGGTTTCCGAGACAGAACACATGTAATATTAATTTTGTACGTTTTTCTTTAATAGAAAGCCGCACCCTCCGGCGTAAATGTGTGATAGTATAAAATTAAACTGCATTAAATTTCGTACAAAAAAAAGGACCCATTCCTGTTTGCATTAGTCCAATATTTTGCACGAAGAGACGGCGAGAATATAGAAAGTCCTGCTCGACGCTCATGCGCTGTGGGTTAGGTAGTTTTGTAGGCCAGTTTGAGGTACTTTCCCCACTTGATAGACCACTTGTGCTCTCTTCGTTATAATTTCGTCTAACTACTTTGGTACGTTGTAAAAAACAGCAGTGAATGACACATAAAATCAATAAGAATATACATTAAACGTGTTCTATATCGAAAACCGTTCGCAACAGGGAATATGTCCAAATGACGTTCCCTGTTCAGCACTGTTAGTACTAACACTACAAAAAGCATGTACTTTTCCTGCTGACTCACCCTGCGCAAGTGTCTTTTGCTTCTGTGGGAATTTTAGTTTGGTGTTGTGGTGTTTCTGCGTGTAGTTTGACTTCTTGACTCTAACCTGTATTCTTCTTCTGTTGTTGTAGAGGTATTAGACGGAAGTTTGCTAGGAGCTAGTTAAAGGCGGTGTGTGAACTGTTTGTGGAGTACATATTCCAGTAAAGTTGTCGGACCTCGGAATCTCCCTGGTGTCGTGAAAAAATGTACTCTGTCTCATGGGTCGAAGCGACCTTTACTTAGACGGAATTGGTAAGTTTTTAACAGTGCAGGGAATTAATCCGTGTTCGCCGCTAAACGTATCCAAGTAAATCTGCAAAGCAGTAAATAGCATTATTTACCTTGCCCGTCGCACATCGAGAAGAGTGTGTGAATCGTAAAGTGTTCAAATGTGTGTGAAATCTTATGAGACTTAACTGCTAAGGTCATCAGCCCCTAAGCTTACACACTACTTAACCTAAATTATCCTAAGGACAAACACATACACCCATGTCCGAGGGAGGACTCGAACCTCCGCCGGGACCAGCCGCACAGTCCATGACTGTAGCGCCTGAGACCGCACGGCTAGTCCCGAGCGGCTGTGAATCGTAGAAGTGGAGAACAGTGAGGCTGCGCTCCGAGGACGGATGAGACGAACGTTTCAGTAATACGCAACTACGCCTCCTTTTTGGTCACGTAGTCGTTTACCAACAGCTACTCAGCGCTGACCATGTGGACTCTAGACGAACCACATAGATCTTCTAGAATGAAGCGCCCAAGAAACTGGTCCAGGCATGCGCATTCAAGTAGAGAGATACGCAAACTGCAGAATTCCGCGCTGCGGTCGGCAACGCGACTATAAGACAACAAGTGTCTGGTGCAGTTGTTAGGTCTGTTACTGCTCCTACAATGGCAGGTTATCAAGATTATAGTGTATTAACAATGGGACACAGCATCTCCGAGGTAGCGATGAAGTGGGGATTTTCCCATACGACCATTTCACGAGTGTACCGTGAATATCAGGAATCCGTTAAATCATCAAAGTCCGACATCGCTAAGGCCGGAAAAACATCCTGCAAGAACGGGACCAACGATGACTGAAGAGAATCTTTCAACGTGATAGAAGTGCAACCCTTCCGCAAATTGCTACAGATTTCAATTGTGGACCATCAACAAGCATCAGCATGCGAGTCATTTAACGAAACGTCATCGATATTGACTTTCGGAGTATAAGGCCCACTCATGTGCCCTTGATGATTGCACGACACACAAATCCTTACGCCTCGCTTAGGACCATCAACACCGACACTGGACTGTTGATGACTGGAAACATTTTGTCTGGTCGGACGAGTCTCGTTTCAAATTGTATCGAGCGGATGGACGTATACGGGTATGGAGACAACGCCATGAATCCGTGGACCCTGCATGTCAGCAGGAGACTGCTCAAGTTGGTGGAGACCCTGTAATGGTGTGGGGCGTGTGCAATTGGAGTGATATGGGACCCCTGATACGTCTAGATAGGACTACTCTGGCAGGTGACACGTACGTAATCATCATGTCTGATGATTTGTATCCGTTCGCGTCCATAGTGCATTCCGGCGGACTTGGACAATTCCAGCAGGAGAATGAGACACGCCCTTGTCCGGTATTGCTACAGAGGGGCTCCAAAAATACTCTTCTGATTTTGAACACTTCAGCTGTCCACCAAACTCCCCATACATGAACATTATTGAGCATATCTGGGATGCCTTGTAGCGTGTTGTTCAAAAGAGATCTCCAGCACTTCATACTCTTACGGAATTATGGACAGTCTTGCAGGATTCATGGTCTCAGTTCAGTCCAGCGCCACTTCAGACGTTAATTGAGTCCATGCTACGTCGTGTTGCGGATCTTCTGCGTGCTCACGGGAGTCGCACAGCATATCAGGCAAGTGTACCAGTTTCTTTGGCTCTTCGGTGTATGTTTGCAAGTCACAAAAATTTCGCAGCAAACATGGACTGCAGAAAGCGTTGTTCATTGCCTTACCCCATACATTATGCAAACTCAGGCGTCTGCGAACGGTCAACGGTCTTGACATTTGCATTCCACGCTGCGACATCGCCGCGGGCGCACTGTCTCACACCAAAGCAAACACCATACGTGACCAACTCTGGCGCATTAGTATTGATTTCTGTACAAAAATAATACATAGCTGAATATTCATAACACATTACCGATGCGTCGCTGCGCAACTCACGGCTCCGACTTGTCATGAATGTTCAACGCTGCAAACAGTTCGCCGAAACTAAGATTACAATCCGATACGGAGCGTTAACGCGCAATAAGTAAAATTTTATTGTAATGATTGCCACGTGGCGCTCGTTATCCTCATTTTTTCACCGAGTGTTACAACATCTACATCTACATCTGTACTCCGCAAACCACCTTAGAATGTGTAGCGCAGAGTACTTCGCGTACCACTGTTACTTCCGTTATTGCTCTTCCAGTCGCATATACCTTCCCGGAGTAAAGATTGCTGGTAAGCCTTTGTGTGGGCTGAAATCTCTCTCATTTTACCTTCAGCCATTTCGTGAGAGATACGTTGGCGCAACCTATCTATTGGATCACTGTCCCAAGAAAGTACGCTCTCAGAATTTTAACAAAAGACTACACTGAGCATCTGTGACGCTATCGTCTTTACTAATTGAACCTGTAACGAAGCGTGTAGGACTTCTTTGAATCTTCTCGCTTTGCACAATCAATCCTATCTGGTTCGGATCCAATTATGACGAGCGGTAATGAAGTATTGGTAGAACGAGTGTTTTGTACACTACTTCCTATGGTGATGGGATAAATTCTCGGAGGATTCTTCAAATGAATCTCAGCCTGGCATCCGCCTTAACAGCGATTATTTATCCATTTCAGATCGCTCCGTACGGTTTTCCTAGATACTTTACGGGAGCAGCTACTTCTACTGTTCGTTCTGGAGTGGTGTAATTGTACAGCAATGGGAGTATCTATGCATATGCAATACGTCAAATTTGTTTATTCTAGGTTTAATTGTCATTCCCTGCATCAAGCTTCGATCCTCTTCAGAACGTCCTGCATTCCACTCCAATATTCCAGCGTTGCGACTTACCTGTATACGAGTACAATAGCATCATCCGTGTAAAGCCTCATGGGACTTCTGACGTTATCTACGAGGTAGTTTATATACTGGGCGACCTGAAGCGTTCTGAAAAACCTGTAAGGGTTGTGCAGAGTGAGTTGTACCGATAAATAATATTTCACAAAAAATAAACCGTAATTTGCGCCGTTTCGAGTTAATTATCACTGAATTTAGCCAATTAGGATGTTACGCGCGCAAATTGAAGCGGCCCACCAGATACAATTAGTGTGAGTCTTTTCATAGCGTAGACGATAGCGCACGAGACTTCTCTGCGTTTGGCTTTGATTCAGTCTTTACTATTGTTCCAGGTCCAATGTATCGCTGTCGGGTGTTCGGTTTAGGAATACGTTTGGCAACATCACCCCTGCCCTGCCATTTGCATTTGCGGGCGCACCAGCGTTATTGGCTAATTTCAATGCGTATTAACTCTGCGCGGCCTGTCGATTTTTTTCCTTAACAACTATTTCTCAGTACAACCTATCCTGCACCACGCTTAGAAGCTTTCCGGACTATATATTGTGAAAAGTAACGGTCCTATAACTCTCTCTTGTGGCACGCCCGAATTTAATTTTACGACTGAAGCCGTTCTCCTTTCAGAAAGAGTTGTTAAGTTCTGTTTGCTATAATGCTAGAACGTCTTCAGCCCAGTCACATCTACTCGCCTGATATTACGTACGCTTGTTTATTGTTCAGTAGGCGGCATCGTGGAACTGTATCGAGGGCACACCGGAGGTCATGGAAAACGTCATCAACATGTGTGCGTTTGTCTACTGTTTTCTGGGTCTCCTGAACAAAAAGATCTAGCCTATTTCGCAGGATCTGTTTCGTAAGAGTTTTGAGCAAATTACTGGAGCACTCGACAGCTGCCTCATCATGGGCTCTATGATAACACATACAATGAATATTACAAGAGGATATCAAGGACTGCCCTTTCGTCTTCCATTTTCTTCAGATTTATAAGGGTTGAATGTCATTGCTTAGATAATTGTTTCCTAAAGTAGTATGACACAGTTCTCAAAATGACTTGAACAAAAGCTGTATTTCCGAGTGCTGCTAAGGACAAAACAATTGTAAATTCAGAAGAGAGTCATAGCTGTCGACAGGGCATCAGGGCATCAAAGTTTTGCAACTATAAAGTCGTTAGTTCGAATATCGTTACTACCAAAACTTTCCTATTTCTGTTTAAATTACTTATGATCATATAGAAATTCTAATTAACAAATACTGAATCATAATTTTTTAAATAAAATAATATCTTATTTTTAAGTGACAATCGCTTGAAAATGCCAGTATTTACAATATGTTAGGAACTGGATCAAAAATTCAAACCATTGTGTAAAAAATTAAATAATGTCTCATTTCTAGACACTGAACAGTATTATTTACACATAACTTTTTTGCATTTGACAATAAAGAATTGAGCATGTCTGTATCAAATTTTAACTGATTTCATTTGACCAGTAATTAAAATTGAAGACGTTATTGCTGTTAAAAATTATAATTAAGTATTTTTAATTAACATTTCTGTTTGTCAAAATGTGTTGTTGTTGTTGCGGTCTTCAGTCCTGAGACTGGTTTGATGCAGCTCTCCATGCTACTCTATCCTGTGCAAGCTTCTTCATCTTCCAGTACCTGCTGCAACCTACATCCTTCTGAATCTCTTTAGTGTATTCATCTCTTGGTCTCCCTCTACGATTTTTACCCTCCACGCAGCCCTCCAATACTAAACTGGTGATCCCTCGATGTCTCAGAACATGTCCTACTAACCGATCCCTTCTTCAAGTCAAGTTGTGCCACAAGCTCCTCTTCTCCCCAATTCTATTCAATACCTCCTCATTAGTTGTGTGATCAAGCCATCTAATCTTCAGCATTCTTCTGTAGCACCAGATTTCGAAAGTTTCTATTCTCTTCTTGTCTAAGCTATTTATCGTCCACGTTTCTCTTCCACACATGGCTACACTCCATACAAATACTTTCAGAAACGACTTCCTGACACTTAAATCTATACTCGATGTTAACAAATTTTTCTTCTTCAGAAACGCTTTCCTTGCCATTGCCAGTCTACATTTTATATCCTCTCTACTTCGACCGTCATCAGTTATTTTGCTCGCCAAATATCAAAACTCCTTTACTACTTTAAGTGTCTCATTTCCTAATCTCATTTCCTCAGCATCACCCGACTTAATTCGACTACATTCCATTATCCTCGTTTTGCTTTTGTTGATGTTCATCTTATACCCTCCTTTCAAGACACTGTCCATTCCGTTCAACTCTTCCATGTCCTTTGCTGTCTCTGACAGAATTACAATGTCACCGGCGAACCTCAAAGTATTTATTTCTTCTCCATAGATTTTAATACCTACTCCGAATTTTTCTTTTGTTTCCTTTATTGCTTGCTCAATATACAGATTGAATAACATCGGGGATAGGCTACAACCCTGTCTCACTCCCTTCCCAACCACTGCTTCCCCTTCATACCCCTCGACTCTTATAACTGCCATCTGCTTTCTGTACAAATTGTAAATAGCCTTTCGCTCCCTGTATTTTACCCCTGCCATCTTCAGAATTTGAAATAGAGAATTCCAGTCAACATTGTCAAAAGCTTTCTCTAAGTCTACAAATGCTAGAAATGTAGGCTTGCCTTTCCTCAATCATTCTTCTAAGATAAGTCGTAGGGTCAGTATTGCCTCACGTGTTCCAACATTTCTACGGAATCCAAACTGATCTTCCCCGAGGTCGGCTTCTATCAGTTTTTCCATTTGTCTGTAAATAATTCGCGATAGTATTTTGCAGCTGTGACTTATTAAACTGATAGTTCGGTAATTTTCACATCTGTCAACGCCTGCTTTCTTTGGGATTTGGATTATTATTTTCTTCTTGAAGTCTGAGGGTATTTCGTCTGTCTCATACATCTTGCTCACCAGATAGTAGAGTTTTGTCAGGACTGGCTCTCCCAAGGCCGTCACTAGTTCTAATGGTATGTTGTCTACTCCACTGGCCTTGTTTCAACTCAGGTCTTTCAGTGCTCTGTCAAACTCTTCACGCAATATCATATCACCCATTTCATCTTCATCTACATGCTCTTCCATTTGCATAATATTGCCCTCAAGTACATCGCCCTTGTATAGACCCTCTATATACTCCTACCACCTTTCTGCTTTCCCTTCTTTGCTTATAACTGGGTTTCCATCAAAGCTCTTGATATTCATGCAAGTGGTTCTCCTTTCTCCAAAGGTCCCTTTAATTTTCCTGTAGGCAGTATCTATCTTACCCCTAGTGAGATAAGCCTCTACATCCTTACATATGTCCTCTAGGCATCCCTGCTTAGTCATTTTGCACTTCCTGTCAATATCATTTTTGAGACGTTTGTATTCCTTTTTGCCTGCTTCATTTACAGCATTTTTATATTTTCTCTTTTCATCAATTAAATTCAATATTTCTTCTGTTACCCAAGGGTTTCTACTAGCCCTCGTCTTTTTGCCTATTTGATCCTCTGCTGCCTTCACTATTTCATCCCTCAAAGCTACCCATTCTTCTTCTACTGTATTTCTTTCCCCCATTCCTGTCAATTGTTCCCTTATGCTCTCCCTGAAACTCTGTACAATCTCTGGTTCTTTCAGTTTATCCAGGCCCCATCTCCTTAGATTCCCACCTTTTTGCAGTTTCTTCAGTTTTAATCAACAGTTCATAACCAATAGATTGTGGTCAGAGTCCACATCTGCCCCTGGAAATGTCTTACAATTTAAAACCTGGTTGCTAAATCTCTGTCTCACCATTATATAATATATCTGATACCTTTTAGTGTCTCCAGGGTTCTTCCATGTATACAGCCTTCTTTTATGATTCTTAAACCAAGTATTAGCTATGATTAAGTTATGCTCTGTGCAAAATTCGACCAGGCGGCTTCCTCTTTCATTTCGTAGCCCCAATCCATATCCACCTACTATGTTTCCTTCTATTCCTTTTCCTGCTGATGAATTCCAGTCACCAATGACTATTAAATTTTCGTCTCCCTTCACTATCTGAATAATTTCTTTTATCTCATCATACATGTCCTGAATTTTTTCGTCATCTCCAGAGCTGGTTGGCATATAAACTTGTACTACTGTAGTAGGTGTGGGCTTCGTATCTATCTTGGCCACAATAATGCGTTCACTATGCTGTTTGTAGTAGCTTACCGGTACACCTATTTTTTAATTCGTTATTAAACCTACTCCTGCATTACCCCTATTTGATTTTTAAATATTTATATATTTTGTATATATTATTATTTATATATTATTATATTATATTATATTATATTATATTATATTATATTATATTATATTATATTATATTATATTATATTATATTATATTATATTATATTATATTATATTATATTATATTATATTATAT
The DNA here is from genome assembly GCF_021461395.2 of Schistocerca americana. Taxonomy (NCBI): domain Eukaryota; kingdom Metazoa; phylum Arthropoda; class Insecta; order Orthoptera; family Acrididae; genus Schistocerca; species Schistocerca americana. The sequence goes on from NC_060122.1 coordinate 685,479,555, forward strand.
TATATTATATTATATATTTTTATAAATTTATAACCCTGTACTCACCTGACCAGAAGTCCTGTTCTTCCTGCCACCGAACTTCACTAATTCCCACTATATCTAACTTTAACCTATCCATTTCTCTTTTTAAATTTTCTAACCTACCTGTCCGATTAAGGGATATGACATTCCACGCTCCGATCCGTAGAACGCCAGTTCTCTTTCTCCTGATAACAACGTCCTCTTGAGTAGTCCCTGCCCGGAGATCCGAATGGGGGACTATTTTACCTCCGGAATATTTTACCCAAGAGGACGCCACCATCATTTAATCAAACAGTAAAGCTGCATGCCCTCGGGAAAAATTACGGCTGTAGTTTCCCCTTGCTTTCTGCCGTTCGGAGTACCAGAACAGCAAGGCCAGTTTGGTTAATGTCACAAGGCCAGATCAGTCAGTCATCCAGACTGTTGCCCCTGCAACTACTGAAAAGGCTGCTGCCCCTCTTCAGGAACCACACATTTGTCTGGCCTCTCAACAGATACCCCTTCGTTGTGGTTGCACAAAATTTCAGCCATCAACTTTCTCCTCCAAATGCAAAAATATTTTGCTGACGCCGACTTACATAGGGAGAAACGATCATCATAATAAAATAAAGGAAATCAGAGCTCGCACAAAAAGGTATAGATGTTCGTTTCTTCCATGCGCTCTTCGAGATTGGAATAATAGAGAATTATAGTTAAGATGGTTCGATGAGCCCTATGCCAGGCACTTAAGTGTGACCTGCAGAGAGTCCATGTAGATGTAGATGGAAATGTACTGTTATCGATAATCTGCTTAGACAAAACGAGAATACAATCATTTTGAATAACGTGCTACATAACAGTACCGAAATCTGGATGGATAGATCGGCTAGTTAATGAGGATGTACTCACTCGAATCGAGAAGAAAAAAAATTTATTGCACAGCTTGCGTATAAGAAGGGGTCGGTTGATGGTGGAAATCGTTTTTAGTAATGTTGCGAAATGTGAGTGGTTAAACTAGTAGAGGGATATAAAGGTAAGTAAGCGTGTTAAAATGGATGTAGGTTACGGCAGTTTGGCAGACATGAAGATGACTGCATAGGACAGTCCAGCGTGCTGGGCTGCAGGAAACCAATCATCGGATTGAAAATGACGGCACCAGCAACATAATGGTGACCCACACAGCAACGTTGTTTACTATGTTTTGTGACAAGTATTTCCTCAATAAGACACAAATAGGTGTAAGTTCGGCTACCACATGGCAAAAAATATCATTATACAGGATCATTCAGCTGACCCTACCGATGGCGTTTTATGCAAACCGCAAAGTAATGGCTGGCTTTCAACAAACATTCGCAAGGTTTTCATATTCTCCGGCTCGGTACGAGCAAAGTACAGAAGAAATGGGGGACTTTTTTTGGGAAATTAAATGTATTTAAATTTTTTACAAGGGTACGCTTCCGCTAGAGGCCGTAGTTATTTCTTTTTCTTTCGGTGGCTTCGGCCTGATTTGCTTCGTTTTGGGCTGAAGCCAACAGAGCTCCCTTTGACGTACAGAAGTAAGCTTCAAGTGCAGCCCTCACTCCCACACTAGGCCTCACTGGTCAGGATTTCTTGTATGTTGGTCCCTCCTCCTTACCACTGTACAAAAATTTGCGAATGTGCGAATTAGTTCCCACATTCGATCTTATTTGGTCTTCACTGAGTGGCCGTATTGCGCCACCGGCTTACATTAGCACTCACAAACTGCAAAACTGACGTTGCGTAAATTTTACCTAACATTTTATGAATTTCTAAAGGATAAAATAACCGCTTACACCGCTGTATTCGACTGGCTTGTAACGTTTAAGTTTAGATCGAATTGCTAATGTAATTAGCTTCGTTGTAACGTTTAAAAACTCTTTTTCTTTCATTATTCTCAAGGGTTCGTTTACATTAATCATGTTAATAAAATAGCTGACTATGTTGGTGGCGTCATAGCCCGATCAATAGAGGCCAAAAGAGATCAAATACAGGTAATGGTGCGTGTAGTCAGAAATTTTTCTACAATGATAGAATGAAGTGCAACGAACAACGTACTAGAAATCCTAACTGGTGAGGGATAAATGTGAGAGCTGCGGCGGATGTTACGATCACTTTTGTACGTTTCTCTTGAATAGCTCGAAAACCCTGGACTCCATCGGAAGCGACCCCAGTACACAATTTAACTACACTACATTTCTTACAGAAAGGTCCTACTCATCTTTTCTGTGGCATTAATAATTTGTTCGTTGCGAGAGAGAGAATATGAAAATCTCACTCGCAATTTTTGAAGGCCAGGTAAAACATCGCGGGTTGTATAAAACGGCATCGATAGGGCACATCAGTCACTCCATTTAGCTGTAACAATAACTGTTTATTATAATTTATTTTTTTCGGCCGGTAAATTATAAACCTTGGCCATTTTATTTGACCAATCCCATTACTCATAGCTCTCTATTAGGGAAACTGATAGAGACTATTTATGACAACATTGTGCATCATTTCAGTATGTCGAGTACACTATCTTTTTTACTTCTATAGTATACTTTAGCACAAACCTTTGCAGCCGCATTTCTGTTCTCCCGTGCACACATGAACCAAGATGCGGTCATAACGAGGAGGTTGAGTGTGATAGTTTGTTAAAATAGATGTAATTATAAAACTGTAACGTGCAGCTGTCCCAAGGGTGTTTTTATGACAACTGCGACACTTGCACTCTCAAGGACAATAAAAGGGCCTAAATTCAAACAGTGTTTTTTACAAAAATCATATTTATGCCTAGATCGCAACTAATTAATTCAGTTAAAATATGATGAATAGCTAGTTTCCGTTGTAGACGCGATCTAGGCATTAAAAGAGTTTTGTAAACTTTATTTATTTTAACAAATTACACCAAGATGGCTTTCCCCATTGCTGATAACGTCAGGCATCACTTAAAGTGAGTATGATGCCTCCAAATATAACATGTGCAGAGACCTCTATGGGAAAATTTGTCATTGCTTAATTTTTGCAAACTACGTTTTTATTAATCGTTGTGCATTCTAAGATCCGATATATTAGTGTGTCTAACTATATTGCCCGACAAAGATAATGAAGAATTCAGAAGACATGTTAACATGAAAACGCTACTTTGTATATGTAGTCGCCACTGTGGGTATGTAATAGATCAAATTATTACTTTATTTAGGTAACTTGCTACAGCCGCTAAATATCTGAAGAAAGCCCACTTACAGCTTCCTGGTATACGTATTCAACTTTATTCTTCACCAGTTTCAGGTATTACACCCATCACCACTGGGAAAAAAGCAGTGCATCCGGTGGTTCCAAAATGCATACCACTCATAAATGATTCAGTAGTATACCAAATACAACGATGTTCTACAGCGCTATGTAAAATGCACATCATTTAGATAACGCCACAAACCACACAAGAACAAACTTCAATTTGTAACAGATTGCGCAAAGACTTCTGACAGGCAACAAGAAATGTTGAATTCCAGCGTACAGAGTGTAATGGGTATAACTGCATGTATTTTTATACGTGGTACCTTAATATGCAGACATGTCAGTGTGTTGATAGTGTTTACGTCGAACTGTCTTCCTACATACACATCACAAACATTAAAACGTGATATCTCCTGCACAGCTGGAACTGCACCACTGAATTGAATACGCCTGCTAGAACAGACTGACCATTTTGCTTCTAGGTGTCCACACGTCAACACCTGAACTACCGCCCAGGAGTAAATAAGCATTAATACACCACTGGCCATTAAAATTGCTACACAATGAAGATGACGTGCTACAGACGCGAAATTTAACGGACAGGAAGACGATGCTGTAATATGCAAATGACTAGCTTTTCAGAGCATTCACACAAGCTTGGCGCCGGTGGCGACACCTACAACGTGCTGACATCAGGAAAGTTTCCAACCGATTTCTCATACACAAAAAGCAGTTGACCGGCGTTGCCTGGTGAAACATTGTTGTGATGCCTTGTGTAAGTAGGAGAAATGCGTACCATCACGTTTCCGACTTTGATAAAGGTCGGATTGTATCCCATCGCGTTTGCGGTTTATCGTATCGCGACACTGCTGCTCGCGTTGGTCGAGATCCAATGACTGTTAGCACAATATAGAATCGGTGTGATTAGGAGGGTAATACGGAACGCCGTGCTGGATCCCAGCGGCCTCGTGTCACTAGGAGTCGAGATGAAAGGCATCTTATCCGCATGGCTGTAGTGGATCGTGCAGCCACGTCTCGATCCCTGAGTCAACAGATGGGAACATTTGCAAGACAACAACAATCTGCACGAACAGTTAGACGACGTTTCTAGCAGCATGGACTATCAGCTCTGAGACCATGGATGCGGGTACCCTTGACGCTGCATCACAGACAGGAGCGCCTGCCATGGTGTACTCAACGACGAACCTGGGTGCACGAAAGGCAAAACGTCAATTATTTGGATGAATCCAGGTTCTGTTTACAGAATCATGATGGTCGCATCCGTGTTTGGCAACATCGCGGTGAACGCACATTGGAAGCGTGTATTCGTCATCGCCATACTGGCGTATCACCCGGCGTGATGGTATGGGGTGCCATTGGTTACACGTGTCGCTCACGTCTTGTTCGCATTGACGGCACTTTGAACAGTGGACGTTACATTTCAGCTGAGTTACGTCCCGTGACTCTACCCTTGATTCTATCCCAGCGAAACCCTACATTTCAGCAGGAAAATGCACGACCGCATGTTCCAGGTCCTTTACGGGCCTTTCTGGGTACAGAAAATGTTCGACTGCTGCCCTGGCCAGCACATTCTCCAGATCTCTCAGCAATTGAAAACGTCTGGTCAATGGTGGCCGAGCAACTGGCTCGTCACAATACGCCAGTCACTACTCTTGAAGAACTGTGGTATCGTGTTGAAGCTGCATGGGCAGCTGTACCTGTACACGCCATCCAAGTTCTGTTTGACGCAATGCCCATGCCAGAGGAGGTCGTTCTGGGTACTGATTTGTCAAGATCTATGCATCCAAATTGCGTGATAATGTAATCACATGTCAGTTCTAGTATAATATATTTGTCCAATGAATACCCGTTTATCATCTGCATATTTTCTAGCAACTTTAATGGCCTGTAGTGTAGATAGCTCTCGCCAAATGTATTTGGAATTACTAACCAATCTACAAAAATTAGACTTGTAGTGTCTATAACTATCAATCTGCAAATGGTGTAAATAATGGTGTGATGCGATGTTGTTTGGTACACCGTCCTCAGCCAACAATATAAATATCTGCACTTACACCCATTACGTCCTGTATAACAGGTTGTGTAAAGACAGGTTACAGGTGACAAGTAATATTACTTGTTAACTAGCAGCAGTCTTTACACACACTGTTATATATTAGACTTTAACCTACTTGTGTGGTTTATGGCATTAACCGAATTACGTATATTTTACACGCTTCTGCGGAACGTCATTGTATTTAGTATGCCCTTGACTCGTTTGTGAGTGATATGCATTTTTGATCCGTCTTATATACTGCTTTCCTTCCAGAGGTGATGATTGTAGCAACCGAAACCAGCACAGAGAAAAGCTATATACGCACAGCCAAAGGTTGTAAAGAAAAAGGAGTCTTCACACACGGACGGACATTGCAGTGATCCTATAAGGGTTCGATTTTACTGATTCAGATACGGAACCGTATAAAATGGCAGCTGCAGATGTAGTTCAAAAATGGTTGAAATGTCTCTGGGCACTATGGGACTTAACATCTGAGGTGATCAGTGACCTAGAATTTAGAACTACCTAAACCTAACTAACCTAAGGACATCACACACATCTATGCCCGAGGCAGGATTCGAACCTGCGACCGTAGCGGTCGCGCGGTTCCAGATTGTAGCGCCTAGAACCGCTCGGCCAGATGTAGTTATCATCATCATAAACATCATCATCATCTACTTCAAATATTAAGCTTTTGGTCCCGTCTCCTTCAGATTTCGTCAATACATCTGTTCAATGGTCTTCCTAAAGGTCTTTTACCTCTTGTTTTTGGAATTTAGTCATTCTTGCATCTGACATATGGTCTATATGTTCTTTTTATCTTAACTCGCTTTGTTTTATTATGTCAATTATTTTTTTCATGTTCAGTTCACCCCAGATGTCATCACTTCCCTTTTTACCCATCAAAGTACCGGGTGATCAAAAAGTCGGTATAAATTTGAAAATTGCATAAATCACGGAATAATGTAGATAGAGAGATACAAATTGACACACATGTTTGGAATGACATGGGGTTTTATTAGATCCATAAAAATACAAAAGTTCAAAAAATGTCCGACAGATGGCGCTTCATCTGATCAGAATAGCAATAATTAGCATAACAAAGTAAGAAAAAGCGAAGATGATGTTCTTTACAGGAAATGCTCAATATGTCCACCATCATTCCTCAACATTAGCTGTAGTCGACGAATAATGTTGTGAACAGCACTGTAAAGCATGTCCGGAGTTATGGTGAGGCATTGGCGTCGGATGTTGTCTTTGAGCATCCCTAGAGATGTCGGTCGATCACGATACACTCGCGACTTCAGGTAACCCCAAAGCCAATAATCGCACGGACTGAGGTCTGGGGACCTGGGACGCCAAGCATGACGAAAGTGGCGTAAGAGATCTTTCACGCATCTAACAATATGGGGTGCAGCGCCTGGTTCTAATAAAACCCCATGTCATTCCAAGCATGTGTGTCAATTTGTACCTCTCTGTCTACGTTATTCCGTGGTTTATTAAGTTTTCAAATTTATACTGACTTTTTGATCACCCGGTATATTCAGCCACTGATCTTAAGAAATGCACTTCGCATGTTTCTGTTCTATTTCCTTCCCTCTACTTATGAGCGCTGTTTCCCCAGCCATAGAGTAGTGCTGATGTAAATACAACCTTATAGAACTTCAGTAGAGTTCCTCTGTGAATTTCCTGTTCGAATCTCTTGCACAAAGTTCGACATAAATAATTAAATAGATATAACTAATTCGTATTTCATTTTTTCTCTGTATGTAACAGCGAGCCCTAAATATTGAAAAGGATTTACTTGCTTTGTGATTCGATTGTCAATTTAAATCTTAACTCTCGTGGACTGGTGTCCTGAAAATGTCACTGATTTTGTCTTTATGATGGGGACATTCAGATCGTATTGTCTAGCTGTTTTACTTAAGGACTGCTTCTTGTAAGTGGAGTAAAATCATTCAAATAATTCATCGTCGCTGCGAACCCGATTTCAGTGAAGCTAGCCTACAGTGAGAGGGGCTACATGAGCTCAAGAGTGGCTGCATCCACTCCTGTGTGAACGATACCTTGGGTGAAAGGGCCTTACGCTAAGAGAGAAAAATATTTGAGTATGTGTGACGTCAAGTACAGTGAGCGCGGCACGCAACAGGTCTTGCTGGATAGGCTGTTGCACAGCCGTGGTGGAGGCGGCCTCGGTGGCCACGGGGTCGGTGCGTGCGGTGCGTGCGGTGCGTAGCGCGTGGGGTGCGGTGTGTGGTGTGTGGGTGCGCCCTTTGTGGGGTCGGCGCCGCCGCTGGCTGCGCCGCCCCAGTGCGCGCCAGCGCGGCGCAGCGTCGCGTGAAGCGCCCTGCAGCTCATTCACTGATGGACCGTGGCGCGCTGCTCCTGCCGTCAGGCACTGGCAGGCTCCACACTGACCTCCAAAGGCTGCCCACAAGCCTCCACCTGGGGTCTGCCCTTCAGGGATTTGATACTGAGGCCGCTCCTAGAATAGCCGCAATATAATGTTTCCAACATACACTAAGCCTACGGAATATTAGACCAGCAGTGCGGCTGGATTGAAGAGTTTTTAGCAAAACAGAACACAGCATGTTGTTCTTAATGGAGAGACGTCTACAGACGTTAAAGTGACCTCTGGCATGCCACAGGGGAGTGTTATGGGCCCATATCTTTTCACAATATATATATGAATGACCTAGTAGATAGTGTCGGAAGTTCCATGCGGCTTTTCGCGGATGATGCCGTAGAATACATAGAAGTTGCAGCATTAGAAAATTGCAGCGAAATGCAGGAAGATCTGCAGCGGATAGGCACTTGGTGCAGGGAGTGACAATTGACCTTTAACAAAGACAAATGTTAAGTATTGCGAATACATAGAAAGAACGATCCTTTATTGTACGATGATAGGATGGCGGAACAAACTCATGTAGGAGTTACTTCTGTAAAATATCTAAGAGTAGGCGTACGGAACGATTTGAAGTGGAATGATCATATAAAATTAATTGTTAGTAAGGCGGGTGCCAGGTTGAGATTCATTGGGAGAAACCTTAGAAAATGTAGTCCATCAACGAAGGAGGTGGCTTACAAAACACTCGTTCGACCTATACTTGAGTATTGCTCATCAGTGTGGGATCCGTACCAGGTCGGGTTGACAGAGAAGATAGAGAAGATAGAGAAGATCCAAAGAAGAGCGGCGCGTTTCGTCACAGGGTTATTTGGCAAGCGTGATAACGTTAAGGAAATGTTTAGCAAACTCAAGTGCCAGACTCTGCAAGAGAGGCGCTCTGCATCGCGGCGTAGCTTGCTGTCCAGGTTTCAAGAGGGTACGTTTCTGGATGAGGTATCGGATATATTGCTTCCTCCTACTTATACCTCCCGAGGAGATCACGAATGTAAGATTAGAGAGATTCAAGCCCGCACCGAGGCTTTCCTGCAGTCGTTCTTCCCGCGAACCATATGCGACTGGAACAGGAAATTGGAAGTAATGACAGTGGCACGTAAAGTGCCATCCGACACACACCGTTGGGTGGCTTGCGGAGTATAAATGTAGATGTAACCAATAAAAATTATCAGACATCCCTACATAACGTGACCTATAGATGTCACGGGAGGCAGAAAACTGATATAAAAGAGGCAGAGAATAAAGTATTCTGATAGAAAGCAGTAACAGCCGAATGAGACTGTCACGAAATCTCCGTGATTTCGAGTGTGGATTGGATCCGACCGGAGTAACGAGTCCATCAGGGGCCTTTCCAAAAAAAGAAAAAAAAGGTTCAAATGGCTCTGAGCACTATGGGAATTAACTTCTAAGGTCATCAGTCCCCTAGAACTTAAAACTACTTAAACCTACCTAATTTAAGGACATCACACACATCCATGCCTGAGGCAGGATTCGAACCTGCGACCGTAGCGGTCACGCGGTTCCAGACTGAAGCGCCTAGAACCGCTCGGCGTTTCAAATCTCCTACAACTGCCTAAGTGGACGGTGATGTGATCGTGAAGTGGAAACGCGAAGGAACAACCATAGACCAGGCAGGACAGGGACCGCCGAGTAAGGTGATTGTAAAACCCGCATTAGATCAGGGAAAGAGATCACTCTTGAGTTCCAAAGTGCTACCAGCAGCCCATCTCTCACAATGATGGTGCTTACGCAGTTAGAAAGAATGTGGCCTAATGGTCGAGGAGCCCGTGAAAATCACACATTTCTGCATGCGGTACTAAGCGATGCCTGAGGCGGTGTAAAGGGCAAGGGATTCAAAGTGATGGATCTCGCTATAACCTACGGCAGTCGAAAAAATTGTCAAGAGAAAGAGCTTCACATATTGAGTAAGTCAACATGTTGGTCAACCTACAGCCCTATTATTTGTCTTCGCATAGTCAGGTAGTTATCAGATGTCCTCCTGAAGCATATCGTGACAAATTTTGTCCAGCTGGCGCGTTAGATCGTCAAAATCCCGAGCTGGTTAGAGGGCCCTGCCCATAACACTCAACACGTTTTCAACTGGGGACAGATCCGACGACATGCTTTACAGTGCTGTTCACAACATTATTCGTCGATTACACCTATTGTTGAGGAATGATGGTGGACATATTGAGCATTTCCTGTAATGAACATCATCTTTGCTTTGTCTTACTTTGTTATGCTAATTGTTGCTATTCTGATCAGATGAAGCGCCACCATCTGTCGGTCATTTTTTGAACTTTTTTTTTTGTTTTTTCTAATAAAACCCCATGTCATTCCAAGCATGTGTGTCAATTTGTACCTCTCTATCTACATTATTCCGTGATTTATCAAGTTTTCAAATTTATGCCGATTTACGATCACCCGGTACTTTGATGGATAAAACAACACGTGTTAAGATAAAAAGAACATATAGACCGTATTCCAGATGCAAGAATGACTAAATTCGTAAAGGTCGTCGGACCTTGACGACGAAGGCAAGGTTTGGGAAGCATGGAGACAAGCAGCAGAAATTCTCGTTTTTGCTGGCGGGTACTACACTCCTGGAAATGGAAAAAAGAACACATTGACACCGGTGTGTCAGACCCACCATACTTGCTCCAGACACTGCGAGAGGGCTGAACAAGCAATGATCACACGCACGGCACAGCGGACACGCCAGGAACCGCGGTGTTGGCCGTCGAATGGCGCTAGCTGCGCAGCATTTGTGCACCGCCGCCGTCAGTGTCAGCCAGTTTGCCGTGGCATACGGAGCTCCATCGCAGTCTTTAACACTGGTAGCATGCCGCGACAGCGTGGACGTGAACCGTATGTGCAGTTGACGGACTTCGAGCGAGGGCGTATAGTGGGCATGCGGGAGGCCGGGTGGACGTACCGCCGAATTGCTCAACACGTGGGGCGTGAGGTCTCCACAGTACATCGATGTTGTCGCCAGTGGTCGGCGGAAGGTGCACGTGCCCGTCGACTTGGGACCGGACCGCAGCGACGCACGGATGCACGCCAAGACAGTAAGATCCTTCGCAGTGGCGTAGGGGACCGCAACGCCACTTCCCAGCAAATTAGGGACACTGTTGCTCCTGGGGTATCGGCGAGGACCATTCGCAACCGTCTCCATGAAGCTGGGCTACGGTCCCGCACACCGTTAGGCCGTCTTCCGCTCACGCCCCAACATCGTGCAGCCCGCCTCCAGTGGTGTCGCGACAGGCGTGAATGGAGGGACGAATGGAGACGTGTCGTCTTCAGCGATGAGAGTCGCTTCTGTCTTGGTGCCAATGATGGTCGTATGCGCGTTTGGCGCCGTGCAGGTGAGCGCCACAATCAGGACTGCATACGACCGAGGCACACAGGGCCAACACCCGGCATCATGGTGTGGGGAGCGATCTCCTACACTGGCCGTACACCACTGGTGATCGTCGAGGGGACACTGAATAGTGCACGGTACATCCAAACCGTCATCGAACCCATCGTTCTACCATTCCTAGACCGGCAAGGGAACTTGCTGTTCCAACAGGACAATGCACATCCACATGTATCCCGTGCCACCCAACGTGCTCGAGAAAGTGTAAGTCAACTACCCTGGCCAGGAAGATCTCCGGATCTGTCCCCCATTGAGCATGTTTGGGACTGGATGAAGCGTCGTCTCACGTGGTCTGCACGTCCAGCACGAACGCTGGTCCAACTGAGGCGCCAGGTGGAAATGGCATGGCAGGCCGTTCCACAGGACTACATCCAGCATCTCTACGATCGTCTCCATGGGAGAATAGCAGCCTGCATTGCTGCGAAACGTGGATATACACTGTACTAGTGCCGACATTGTGCATGCTCTGTTGCCTGTGTCTATGTGCCTGTGGTTCTGTCAGTGTGATCATGTGATGTATCTGACCCCAGGAATGTGTCAATAAAGTTTCCCCTTCCTGGGACAATGAATTCACGGTGTTCTTATTTCAATTTCCAGGAGTGTATATTGCTGAAATGTAAGCCCAGGATGTCTTCCCGTGAAGGGCGACAAAACGAGGCGTAGAATATCGTCAACCACCACAGTGCTATAAATATACCGCAAATGATAGCCAAAGAGGACCTGTTACGAAATGAAGTGGCACCTGAGACCATCAGTCCGGGTTCTCGGGCTGTATGGCGGACGACTTTGGGATTGAAATCCCACCTCTGTCTGGGGCTTCTCCAGAGATGTCCTCTCTGGTAATTGGGACTCAGTTCTTCATCAATGAAGAAAATTCTACTCCAGACAATGAAATGCCAGGCCGAATGTAACCGACACCATCGCTTACGGATTGTTGGCGTACAGAAGTTAATGGCAGTCGGCGCAAGTCATGCCTTGAGTTTAGCCCCCTTACTGTGAACTGCCTATTAACGATCCATGTAGTCACTGAAACACCAGTTGTACGTTGGATCGATAATAAAGGTGGATCTGGGACTCTGGGTGCCTGTCTCACCATTGCTCGATAGCCATGTTGCGTGTCCGCAGCACGTGGTCTCGCGGTAGCGTTCTACCTTCCCGACCACGGGGTCCCGGGTTCGATTCCCGGCGGGGCAGGGATTTTCACCTGCCTCGAGATGACTTGGTGTTGTTGTGTCGTCTTCATCATCGTCATTCATCCCAATTACGGTCGGAGGAAGGCAATGGCGAACCACCTCCACTACTACCTTGCCTAGTACGGTGGTGCGGGTCTCCTGCTTTGTCCCCTATGCTCTGTTACGGAGTATGGGACTTCATCATCATGCTGTTTCGCCTCTCTAGGTAGCCTTCTTCCTTCTTGACGCTTTGTTCGGCCATGGTTCACCCATTCCTGTCAGCATCGTCGAATAGTGGCATCGCTACAGTTCAAATATTGATTGGTTCACCGACTACGCCAATTAGTTTCTTTGAGCCCAATTAAAAGTCCTCTCTCAAATGCTGAAATCTACGTGTATCATTCTCGCGCCTGTCTGAGAGACACGACTTCAGTCCAACTCAGAACACAGAACGGAATTCGCAAAAACTTTATGCCCTGGTGTAGATATGTCCTCTGCTTATCATCCTTGACAGCTGCGCGGTGAAATTGCACTGCAGCGTCAACTATTCATCCATCAGCCGCCAAAGTTTACTATTTCGCGTTTTCTGTTGGTACCTGTATGGACACCAGAGCTTGCGACCGGTTTGCTTATCTCCTTCGTGGTGTATCTTTTTTTATTTACTTTTTTAGTGTCTTTATTATTTCTGTTGCAGCCTCAGCTCAACTATTGAGGTAACTAACTCTCTGTTTCTTGTATAAAGCATTACCGTGCTCTTACATTTGCTTATTATTAACTGACCTGATTTACCAAATGTTTTGTGCATGCGGTTCAACAGTGGCTATGCTTTCTGCGAAACTTAGCATCTACATAGCTTAAAGATAAATTTTCGTTCACCTCCTTTGGTATACGTACAAGTTAAACGAAGTCTTGAAGTCCCTGAAAAGGTACTTTATCATTGACTAGCAGACATCAGTTACTGTAGACCGTTATCGATTTCACATAAAAATACAATGCTTCGTCTGAAGATTACATACCGAAGCCTCTAAACAGGTCTTCGCAACGGGACTGTTTGGAAGCAACTGATGATGAGTCATTTCCGCAAAATGTATTCAAACAGCTAAGGTCGATGGAATGGTACCGAATTTTATGATAGCTGGTTACTTGCGCACGTAACCACTGGCTGGGTGAATTTCGATGATTTGTTTTCACTGAGGGAAGCTCCCGCAGTAAACAGAAAAATGAAAAGCGGTTGACTGATGCGTTTAAGGTGACTTCATATACTATTTGCTTTCGACTTTAACGGCAGTCATTTCGGAGAAAACAGGATATAAATCTCAACACTCCGCGGCCACTTCTTGGTGTGGTACCTGTTGGCGCCCATCTCGGGATCTTTTTTCGTTGGTCGCTTAGTGGATTTTGTGCTGTTTCGCGAGCACGACTGGCTAGCACTGTCAACTGTTCAGCCTTCACTACTGGTGGCGGGCTGGGGGCTAGCCCGCGGCTATCGCGCTAACGTCAGAGTGTCTTCCCTGACATTACTGTGGTAGTTCTTCCGTTACTAATTACAACCAACTTTCGCTGCAACGGGCAAATCCAAGCTCCATTTGTGAATTTCAGATCGTCACCCCACCCAGAAAAGAGATACCAGTAGTGAATTCTTAACGTGCGTGAGATGAATATGAGAGATGCAGCAAAAAAGTGGTTCAAATGGCTCTGAGCACTATGCGACTTAACTTCTGAGGTCATCAGTCGCCTAGAACTTAGAACTAATTACACCTAACTAAACTAAAGACATCACACACATCCATGCCCGAGGCAGAATTCGAACCTGCGACCGTAGCGGTCGCTCGGCTCCAGACTGTAGCGCCTAGAACCGCACGGCCACCCCGGACGGCGAGATGCAGCACATCGGACGCGAGAGGCAATATATGGAATAAGCGGCGTCGAGTTATGCGTATAAGAAATTTCACGAAACCTAACACTAGGCGACCTGTGAGATGTAGATGTTCATTCGAAATGTTGTTAATACGAGTTCCCATTAGTAATGTAGACTCCTAAATCCACAGCTCTAGTGCATATGCTGTGCTTATTTTGTCGTCGTTTGTGGTACGGGCTTACAGTAACTCGGCTTCCCGTTTTGTTTGAGTTGTTTAATTTTACGAATAAGAAACAAAAACTGCTCCCAGCAGTCACAGAATTCAAGAAAATTAAAAAACGGCCTGCCACTGAGATCGGTCCTTGCTCCACTTGTCTTCAGCTTGTATATTGCAGACATGCCGAAAACAAAATATCAAGGAAGTACGGTTACGACGACAACTGGATACTTGCAGCAAGGTGTACCTCAATTGAACAGAGATAAGAAATCCTAACAGACGACCTAAATGTAGTGGGAAATTACTTTCGCAAATGGAGACTCCAGTCAAATGCCACCAAAAAGGTTTCCTGCTTCCACCTAAAGAGTATGCCGGCCGCGGTGGCCGTGCGGTTCTAGGCGCTGCAGTCCGGAACCGCGGGACTGCTACGGTCGCAGGTTCGAATCCTGCCTCGGGCATGGATGTGTGTGATGTCCTTAGGTTAGTTAGGTTTTAGTAGTTCTAAGTTCTATGGGACTCATGACCACAGCAGTTAAGTCCCATAGTGCTCAGAGCCATTTGAACCATTTGAACCCAAAGAGTAAACTCGCCAGAAGGAAGCTCACCGTACAGAATAAAAACATTATTCTCACTCATAATATAGCACAAAAGTACCTGACACTTGACAGAACACTATCTTTCAGAGAACATCTAACAGGCAAGAAGTTGAAAACAAGAAACAACATCACTCAAAAACTATGTTATAAAATCTGGTTAACATCAGCATCCATCATACGTTATTCTGCTCTCGATTTTGTCTTACCAACCGCTGCATACTGTGCCCCTGCTTGGCTGCAACTTCAAAGGAGAAATTGCGTGAAGTTCAGCAGGTGCTGGCGGAAATGAAGCTGAAGACTTCTTGGGTAACTCAGTTGGCAGAGGAATTACCCGAGAAGAGAAAAGGTCTCAAGTTCGAGTTCAAGTCCGGCAAATCATTTTAATCAACCGGGACGTTTCGTAACAGCTCTCACACCCGTGCAAAATGAAAAACTGTACAGCGCCATTCTGAAAATATGCACATCGGTTGGCGTCAAAGTGCTTGCTCGCTTCACAAGAACGTCATAATAACCTTCTTGTTGCTACACTCGTGGTACCGTACCAAGACTGTAAACTTTTATCTCAGGTTGCTTATTGTACTCCGACGGTTTGCGACGCCAGTCCCGTGGCGTCAAACTAGCTCTGCGTTAGTATTACTTCGTGTCTTATGAATTACAATAAGGTAAGGTAAGGTAAAGATCGGCGTTCTGGCGGGCCCGAGCGACAGCCGTATTGTCCTCTTCCCGTGGTGTCACCGGATGCGTACATGGGTGGGGGGGGGGGGGGGGGGGAGCGAGGGGGGGGGGGGGAGGAGTGGCATGCGGTCAGCACACCGCTCTCCAGCCGGTTGTCGGGTTTCTTGAGCATGGATCCTCTACTACTCGGTCGGTTAGCTCCTCAGTTGGCCTCAAGAGACTAAGTTCACTACCTACCAGTCCTCCCAGCAAGAAAAATTCTTGGTGGTAATAGGAATCCAACCCAGGCCCGCAATGGGCCTCATCCGTGTGCACCTTTTAGATACAGAGATCAACAATGGATTAAATTGAATTTCGTACAATTTTAAAGTTTTGCTGATGTCCAATTATATGGACAGTTCCGTGCATCTCTGATACATTCTGAGCCCTTCACACATTGCCTGCTCGTGTGTAAATTATACTGATTGAAGAGGGCTGAAAATAGGATGACACTGTTGAAACAGAGATAAACAGAATTTACTCGAAAATGACAAATTGGAAATCAATCGGGCAGCTGTTGCGGTTTCCATCAAACTATTCCCTTTGGTATGAGGATTACGAATCTGAAATCATATTGTGTTAAGGCCAAGTATTACGAGAGTTATCGATGTACTTCATTGATGTTGTAAGTAATTAATAGTAGTTAAAACATCCTCTTTTAAATAAAACTAGTTAACAGACTCAACATATTTTGACCTCTTGCTTCGATTGGAATTCTTCAATTACTTCAAAAGGCTTTTATGTAAAAAGGTAAAAACTGAGGTGCACACTCCTCATGTATTATGTTTTGCACAGTTAATCCACGAAAGATATTCCCCACAAAACCTACGAATTTCAGCTGCTTCTGATTTCCAATGCAAGTCACTCAAGCTGCTGACGATTTAGAAAAAGAGGACCGAAATACCAAAAACTTGAACCTCACACGTGTAATTGGTAGCAGTTTTATGTTGTCGTCAAATATTACTCCAGAGTCCGGTGCCATGAAGGAAGAAAAAATTGTCGGGCACCGCATTTCTGCTATGTATCCACAGAGAAGAGAAGGACACGTAAGCGCATGGAAGGCTTTCTGGATGTAAAGAAACCCTCAGCTGCCTAATCCTTTCAGAATACGATGAACGATTAGAGCAAGGTTGGATTCATTGTAATTGTGCCACTGGGAAAGAACATCAAAATATAACTGGTCTTGCTACTCTCGATCAACGCTATTAGATAAGAAGTATCCGGACGGCTATTAATGGGCATAAAGTTCAAAATTAGCTATAATTTTTTTACTAAATATGATGTGCTTCCACTATTATTTACTGATCTTTTTACAAGATGGCGAATTTACATCTGGTATTTCGTGGGAGCCAATAATTTTCTTAATTTATGGCCAATTTTTAGCTTGATGTCCTGGAATGTATATTAATAGTGTAAACCCAATCACTTGAAAATGTCATAAAAGGCCAAAACCTGGGTCACTATTAAATAAACGAAAATACAGTCAAATGGCGGTGTGTTTATTTCAAAATTATTGTATGACTGTTGCTCAGCAACATCAAAAACTGTTTAATGCACATTAGTTTGGTGCGTGTCCACAGCTCGCCGCCTTTATAACGGCTTCAAATCTGCTGTGGACGCTGTGACTGAGGTGGAGGACTGGCAGCCGTTTCATCCTCAGTAGCCGAAAGCAGTAATGTTGCACGCTAGAGTCTGGGCCAAAGATAACATTCTAACTAATCCCAAAGGTCTCCCGTTACATTTCGGTCGGGACTCTGGGTGGGCCAGTCCGCTCAGGAATGTTATAATTTGAGACATGTCGCACTATGCAAAAGAACATACTGTATGCCCGATCTCCTAAGCCCACACTGCAATCAATGGGGATTTTCACCGGCGGAAAAACTGTTTCTAAGGATAGAGAAGTTATAACAAAAGATGTACACACACTGGAAAAAAAGACAGATAGAGAGAGAGAGAGAGAGCCGTAATAACACCACAGAGAGGATAACATAACAATGTTAGACTGAAGTACCAAATAAATTTAAATCACAAAAAAGCTTAGAAGTGATTGTGTTTGAATCAAGATGTCCTATTTATAAATCATGATGGTATGTCCAAATGGTAATAAAAAAGGTGGATGTGATCAAACGTATAAGAATAGAATAAAAGTGATAACACTTCATGCGTGATTCCTAGGTTAAACGATGGGTGGTGCAACTAAGCGATTCAACGGACAGTGGTTCAAATGGCTCTGAGCACTATGGGACTTAACTTCTAAGTCCCCTAGAACTTAGAACTACTTAAACCTAACTAACCTAAGGACATCACACACATCCATACCGGAGGCAGGATTCGAACCTGCGACCAGATCGGTCGCGCGGTTCCAGACGGTAGCGCCTAGAACCGCTCGGCCACCCTGGCCGGCTTCAACGGACAGTTTCCAACACCGAATGATGATGAAATGTGGCTATACGTCTACAACATTCATTCAATCCACATTACTTAGAAATGACCACCAAACGGGATAAACACTGATCAGCCACAACATTATCACCACCTACCCAAAAGCCACCCCCATGAACCATGGACCTTGTCGTTGGTGGGGAGGCTTGCGTGCCTCAGCGATACAGGTGGCCGTACCGTAGATGCAACCACAACGGAGGGGTGAGAGGCCAGACAAACGTGTGGTTCCTGAGGAGGGGCAGCAGCCTTTTCAGTAGTTGCAGGGGCAACAGTCTGGATGATTGACTGATCTGGCCTTGGACATTAACCAAAACGGCCTTGCTGTGCTGGTACTGCGAACGGCTGAAAGCAAGGAGAAACTACAGCCGTAATTTTTCCCGAGGGCATGCAGCTGTACTGTATGGTTAAATGATGATGGCGTCCTCTTGGGTAAAATATTCCGGAGGTAAAATAGTCCCCCATTCGGATCTCTGGGCGGGGACTAGTCAAGAGGACGTCGTTATCAGGAGAAAGAAAACTGGCGGATCGCAGCGTGGAATGTCATATCCCTTAATCGGGCAGGTAGGTTAGAAAATTTAAAAAGGGAAGTGGATAGGTTAAAGCTAGATATAGTGGGAATTAGTGAAGTTCGGTGGCCGGAGGAACAAGACTTTTCGTCAGGTGAGTACAGGGTTATAAATACAAAATCGATAGGGGTAATGCAGGAATAGGTTTAATAATCAATAATAAAAAATAGGAGTGCGGGTAAGCTACTACAAACGGCATAGTGAACGCATTATTGTGGCCAAGATAGATACGAAGCCCATGCCTACCACAATAGTACAAGTTTATATGCCCACTAGCTCTGCAGATGAAGAAATTAAAGAAATGTATGATGAGATAAAAGAAATTATTCAGGTAGTGAAGGGAGACGAAAATTTAATTGACATGGGTGACGGGAATTCGAGAGTAGCAAAAGGGAGAGAGGGAAGCATAGTGGGTGAATATGGATTGGGGGAGAGAATTGAAAGAGGAAGCCGTCTGGTAGAATTTTGCACAGAGCACAACTTAATCATAACTAACACTTAGTTCAAGAATCACAGAAGGTTGTATACATGGAAGATTCCTGGAGATACTAGAAGGTATCAGATAGATTATATAATGGTAAGGCAGAGATTTAGGAACCAGGTTTTAAGTTGTAAGACATTTCCAGGGGCAGATGTGGACTCCGACCACAATCTATTGGTTATAAACTGTACATTAAAACTAAAGAAACTGCAAAAAAGGTGGGAATTTAAGGAGATGGGACCTGGATAAACTTACTAAACCAGAGGTTGTACGGAGTTACAGGGAGAGCATAAGGGAACAATTTATGGGAATGGGGGAAAGAAATACAGTAAAAGAAGAATGGGTAGCTCTGAAGGATGAAGTAGTGAAGGCAACAGAGGATCAAATAGGTAAAAAGACAAGGGGTATTAGAAGCCCTTGGGTAACAGAAGAAATATTGGATTTAATTGATGAAAGGAGGAAATATAAAAATGCAGTAAATTAAGCAGGCAAAAAGGAATACAAACGTCTCAAAAATGAGATCGACAGGAAGTGCAAAATGGCTAAGCAGGGATGACTAGAGGACAAATGTTAGGATGTAGAGGCTTATCTCACTAGGGGTAAGATAGATACTGCCTACAGGAAAATTAAAGAGACCTTTGGAGAAAAGAGAACCACTTGTATGAATATCAAGAGCTCAGATGGAAACCCAGTTCTTAGGAAAGAAGGGAAAGCAGAAAGGTGGAAAGAGTATACAGAGGGTCGATACAAGGGCGATGCACTTGAGGCAATATTATGGAAATGGAAGAGGATGTAGATGAAGATGAAATGGGAGATACGATATTGCGTGAAGAGTTTGACACAGCACTGAAAGACCTGAGTCGAAACAAGGCCCCCGGAGTAGACAATATTCCATTAGAACTAGTGACGGCTTTGGGAGAGCCAGTCCTGACAAAACTCTATCATCTGGTGAGCAAGATGTATGAGACAGGTGAAATACCCTCAGACTTCAAGAAGAAGATAATAATTCCAATCCCAAAGAAAGCAGGTGTTGACAGATGTGAAAAATACCGAACTGTCAGTTTAATAAGTCACAGCTGCAAAATAATAACGCGAATTCTTTACAGACGAATGGAAAAACTGGTAGAAGCTGACCTCGGGGAAGATCAGTTTGGATTCCGTAGAAATGTTGGAAAACGTGAGGCAATACTGACCCTACGACTTATGTTAGAAGAAAGATTAAGGAAAGGCAAACCTACGTTTCTAGCATTTGTAGACTTAGAGAAAGCTTTTGACAATGTTGACTGGAATACACTCTTTCAAATTCTCAAGGTGACAGGGGTAAAATACAGGGAGCGATAGGCTATTTACAATTTGTACAGAAACCAGATGGCAGTTATAAGAGTCGAGGGGCAGGAAAGGGAAGCGACGGTTGGGAAGGGAAAGAGACAGGGTTGTAGCCTGTCCACGATGTTATTCAATCTGTATATTGAACAAGCAGTAAAGGAAACAAAAGAAAAATTCCGAGTAGGTATTAAAATCCATGGAGAAGAAATAAATAGTTTGAGGTTCACCGATGACATTGTAATTCTGTCAGAGACAGCAAAGGACTTGGAAGAGCAGTTGAACGGAATGGACAGTGTCTTGAAAGGAGGATATAAGATGAACATCAACAAAAGCAAAACGAGGATAATGGAATGTGGTCAAATTAAGTCGGGTGATGCTGAGGGATTTAGATTAGGAAATGAGATACTTAAAGTAGTGAAGGAGTTTTGCTATTTGGGGAGCAATGTAACTGATGATGGTCGAAGTAGAGAGGATATAAAATGTAGACTGGCAATGGCAAGGAAAGCGTTTCTGAAGAAGAGAAATTTGTTAACATCGAGTATAGATTTAAGCGTCAGGAAGTCGTTTCTGAAAGTATTTGTATGGAGTGTAGCCATGTATGGAAGTGAACGAAATTTGTTAACATCGAGTATAGATTTAAGTGTCAGGAAGTCGTTTCTGAAAGTATTTGTATGGAGTGTAGCCATGTATGGAAGTGGACGATAAATAGTTTGGACGACAAGGGAATAGAAGCTTTCGAAATGTGGTGCTACAGAAGAATGCTGAAGATTAGATGGGTAGATCACATAACTAATGAGGAGGTATTGAATAGGATTGGGGAGAAGAGGAGTTTGTGTCACAACTTGACAAGAAGAAGAGACCGGTTTGTAGGACATGTTCTGAGGCATCAAGGGATCACAAATTTAGTATTGGAGGGCAGCGTGGAGGGTAAAAATCGTAGAGAGAGACCAAGAGATGAATACACTAAACATATTCAGAAGGATGTAGGTTGCAGTAAGTACTGGGAGATGAGGAAGCTTGCATCGGATAGAGCAGCTTGGAGAGCTGCATCACACGAGGACTGAAAACCACAACAACAACAACAACAACACCCAAAAGCCGATATGTCCACCTTTGGCACGGATAACAGCGGTGACTCGTATTGGCATGGAAGCAATGAGGCCTTGGTAGGTCGCTGGAATTAGCTGGCACCACGTCTGCACACACAAGTCAACTACTTCTTGAATTCCAGAT
This sequence comes from Schistocerca americana, assembly GCF_021461395.2. Taxonomy (NCBI): domain Eukaryota; kingdom Metazoa; phylum Arthropoda; class Insecta; order Orthoptera; family Acrididae; genus Schistocerca; species Schistocerca americana. The sequence goes on from NC_060122.1 coordinate 685,501,278, forward strand.
AAGTGGGGCGAGGACATTCCACGCCACGTTCAATCGCACCCCATATGTGTTCTATGGGGTTCAGATCTGGCGATTTGAATTAGCCACTGTGTTCCCCGAACCGCTGCATCACACACCTAGTCTTGTGTCATGGCACATTATCTTGCTGAAAAATGCCACTACCTTCGGAAACATAATCGTCATGAAGCGGTGTACGTGGTCTGTAATCAGTGTGTGATACTTCTTGGCCGTGATGGTGCCTTGCATGAGATGCACTGAACGCATGAATGCCCACAGAAATGTTCTCCATTGCATATTAGAGCCACCACCAGCTTGTCTCTGTCCCGCGGTACAGATGTCACGGAATTGTTGTCCTAGAAGACGACCCATGACGAAGAAGATATCGGAATTCATCAGACCATGCAACTCTCTGCCACTGCGCACACCTCCAGTGCCGACGGCCACGTGCACATTTCGGTCATAATTGCTGGTGTCGTGGTGTTAATAGTGGGACATGTATGAGTTGTTAGCTGCGGAGGCCCATCTTTAGCAGTTTTCGGCATACTGTATGTTCAGGCACACCTGTACTCTTCTCAGTGTTAAAGTTCGATGTTAGTTCCGTCACTGTTTTCCGCCTGTCCTGTTTTACCAGTCCGCTCAGCCTACAACGTCCTACATAAGTAATATCGCAGAGTGCGGCCGAGAATTGTCTTGAAGAAGGAATGCATGACTTATGTTATGTGGGGTGCGTGACATCAGGAGAAATCTCTCATCAGGCCCTCATATTTGGCGGGTGACCCGTCTTTCTAGGCATCTTTAGGAGTTCACTATGCACTTAGAACTGAAAGAAGCGACGTAATGTGATCGACGGGCGTACTGGAGACACTACGCAGGACATTCGTGCAAAACTTCATCGGATTTTCACAGTAGTTTCCTTCTCACACCCAATCGGATCTTACCTTCCGAACAGCCATCATGAAGCAGAAAATGTATAAAATAGCCTGAAACAGAGCTATGATTTTTATCTTTACTGGTCCGAATGATGTAAAATATAACAAATAAAATGTTTCATTTTCTGTTTAGCTTGTTTATAATTGTTGCAATAAATTCTGCTTTTCCTCTAGAGTAAAGCAGAATTCAACAGACGGATAGGAAGCCATCACAGTTCAGTTTATTGCCAAAATTTCATTCTTCCCGTAATAGAAGCAAGTAACACACAGACTGACGGATCAGATTAACGTTTTCCTTTACTAAAAACATATTAATTACCGAGATAGCAAAAGTTCAGAGAGAGAGACTTCAGATATAGCCAGACTCAATAAAGCAGGTTATTACCGTCAGATTAAAATACACCAAGACTCACGAAAACGTAACTGATGTTTTGTCTGATCCTGTTTTCTGCATCCTGCAGTTATTAAATGTGATCCTTTGGTTGGTATCTAGCTCCTTGATGGGTCAGTGTGGAGGAATTGACGTACTGCGTTCCATATTCGAAACATTAAATTACAGAGGATTCCCGTAGCATCAACTGGCGTCGTCAAAGACATGGGAATATTTTCTAGACTTTTTTTGTTTCATCATCAGCGTTGTGTCTAGTTTTATGTCATGAAATCTTTTACGGTGAAAATTTTGTTTAATTTTTCTATTAAGCATACTATAAATCACCAGAAATAAAAACGAGAGCACCTGCAAACTAGTGGGGGAGGAGTATTTCTTGTAAAACTTTGACTTGATCTGTTTAGTGTTGAACCGAGAGTTCAAAATCTACAGCTAAGATAAGAAAGAGAGCATTTCTTACTTACTTGTCCTTTGGGGTACATAGTCATAGAGAGAATATGTTGTCATTTGCCATAAATACACCAAGAGTCACGAAAACGTAACTGATGTTTTGTCTGATCCTGTTTTCTGCATCCTGCAGTTATTAAATGTGATCCTTTGGTTGGTATCTAGCGCCTTGATGGGTCAGTGTGGATGGAATGACGTACTGCGTTCCATATTCGAAACATCAAATTACAGAGGCCACAATACAACTAAATTTTTGCTTCTAACTTTCGACAAAATTTCTTTTCTGGAGGAAGTCAGTCATAAATATTTCATGCTTGCAGTCAATACTAGCGACCTGCCCCTATTTCTCTCTCTCTCTCTCTCTCTCTCTCTCTCTGACACACACACAGCCAATAACAAGGACGCTAGGCATCAAGCAAGATTACGAATTCGTGATTGTCATGTTATCAGTTCTAAATCAAATGCTACGTCTAAAGCATTTCTATTTTTACCACTGGCAGCAAACGCCGCTCTTTGATATAAAGAATGATTAATGTCTCAATCTGTGCAGTCTTCCGCCGAGACAAAGCAGGAACCTACTCGAATAAAGGGAACGTTCACGGGAAAGAAACTAGTAAAATGAGTGACACAAATCATTATTTTGCGATTATCGTCGTGCACATGGCAAGTGACTCCACTGTATTCCACGAAATGTTAAAGAAAATCTATTAGAGTGCACCAGAGAAGGAAATCTCAAATAATATTGACTTGCTCCGGTAACCAATTATTGAGTTTCGAACTCGGAACAGGAGCATTATTTTATTCTGAAATTTTCTTAAGGTAATCAACCAGATGCAATACATAAGTGACAAAATGACACCTGTTCTACGAAAGAGAATGAGAGTATGAGCTTAAAATCACCGTACACCACTGAACGTAGTGTCCCATCGACAGAAAAAGTAAAATTGGTAACTTTATTCGGAAGGAAGGTTAAGAGTTAGTAACTTCGCTTCAGCCTACGAAATTCAGTAAAAGAAGAGCGGAATAGCGATGAATCTAGGTAAGCAAATCAACGGGAGTTTGCAACTGCTAAAGACTGTTCCGCATGAGATATCAATCGCCTTGTTTGTACTAACATAAAAATTTATTCAACCATTCATAAAGTGTATACGTACTTTCATAAAAACTAATCATTATTTATGTATCGCTTTCCAGACATGCCTGTGTAAGTGTGGAAACAATCGCCGGTGGGTCACTCTAATAGACATTACAGGTTAATATCGTATAAAAATCCCATATTTTATGACGTACACGATATTACTAGCAGTAAGCGCTGCAAGTGTTCTTTGACACAATCTTTGACTTGTGGGAGAGCTTACAACACTCATGATATTTACTATACATCTCAAATAACTGCGAGAGAACCGAAACTATATCATGTTAAAGCCGAAACATCCATCAGAGGAACGTGTTCCACTTCTTACATCGTTAACACTGAGAATAACGTTCACAATCTTGTGTTCTGTTTGAGTCTTATATATGTTTACCAAACTATTTCAAGGACTGGGATTGTGGATTGTAATGGTATAAAACTACTGCTCAGAAAGTGTTACAGAAAAGAATCCACGAAGTGAATAACATTTGCGACAAACTTAATTAATCTGAAACACAGGAAACACAATACATCAAAAAAAGGAATACAAGTTCTGTGGTATCAGAGAACAAATAGCAGGTGCTTCAGAAGCAGGTTAGAAACCAGCACTCTGCTTTCCTCTCACAGAACAATTTAGTGGTGTTATGTGGGGACGTCACGACAAAATAGTCACTACAGCTGTGCCCTATCTGCAGAGGAATAAGTTACACAAAATGTTAATTAATCTTTTTGTTTCGCAAAATCCAGAAATGTCGGTTAAAGAAGAACCTGCAATTTAATTAATGAAGATATCTTCCAGGTAGGTCACTTCAGCAAAGGAGTACGTCATTGTCAATGGGGTAGCAAGAATACTAGTGAAGTCAGAAAGAAATACACCTGAAAACAGTTGTGAAACATATTTCATCTGGAATTAACTAAACTCTTAAAGACTGGAGAAAAGATTGTTTTATCAGAACATTGATAATACAACTGCTTTATATTTGCAAGGGATCGGCAAGTTTCACAGTAAGAAAATGTATTAGATCATATTTTACATCGTTAACAGCGAGAATATCCACAAAAAAAGCCATATTTTAATGAAACTCACAGTGTTTGCTATTTTCTATACTGGTTCTCAAACTGGAGCACACGTTCCGCAATGATTCTTTGCAAAATAATACCGACAATGCAGAAAAGACAGCTCAAAAATCTTAGCGCGAAACCGGTAATTACTTCACCTATTGTTACTGGAATCTACTATGCCTGATAGACGTGTTACGTTGAACTACTTAAAATTCTACAGTATTCTAAGAAATTCAGCGCAGACTATATTTTGCGCATTGTACGTTAAGTCATAGATAGAAACTACAGGTTTCAGTCAGCGAAAAGGCCGCCGATTGATTCGTAGTTTGAAGCTTTCTCAGGTTCTAATGGAATGCTCTGCCGCAGCTGCGACCTTCGTTGGTATAAGGGGAAGAAGTCCAAAGTGCAACTGTCAAATATGTTTGTTTTCATTGGTGATTTCAGCATTACAGCTCAATTTTAAAATCGAGCAGTTCATTTCCGGTTGTGCAAGTAGTTCACAAACGCAAACATCGGTAACCATCAGAAACAGTACAGCGTTCTTAGAAAAGTGGGACATTACAATGCAAGGAAGAATATCGGAACAGACAAGACACAAAGGGATAATTCCGAAACTCTTAATATAGGGGCCATATGAGGGACAGATGGCGTTCAAGCATCCTGTACACTTCCTCGAAGGCTGATACAATGTTTCGTACTCAATACATAGCGAGAGCCAGACAGAGCATGCCACCTGTGCACTGTGGAAGGTTAGGCCACAGACAAGTTGGAGGGTGATGGAAGGTCGAAGCCCTGGTGAGCGCCACCTGTTTCCAGGGTCGCCTCCCCCTGACACACTGACACTCACCGAGCAGGACCGCCGCGACGACGGCGACGCACAGTGCGGAGCGCGTCGGCCCGGTAACGACTCGCGGGCTGCTCCTCATGCTGGCGGCTGCTGGTGCCGGAGTGACGCGGACGGGAAGCACTCGCGCGACTCGGCCGTCCAGCGGGGGCTGGAAGTCGCGGCTGCCGGCCACCGCCGCCGCATCTCCGCGCCGACTGAGCGCGACTGGCGACGAGCGAGCCGCGACGCCGGCGCCGGCGCACCGGCCGAGCCACGTGGCGGAGCCAGCGCCGCAGCGGCGGGGTAGGCCGGCCCGCGGTACAGCCGCCGCGAACCACCTGTTCCTGCCGCCTAGTCCGAGGTGGCCGAAATCAACCGGCACTAGTCCAACATGCTGATTGCAGGTGACGCCACACCACTTGTACATATTTGAAAACAAATCTTCTGTTGGATGTGAAGTCCGCCAGTTATGCAAAACACCATTTTTCTCAGTACCCAAACATGTGCAGGGTAAAAATCGTAGAGGGAGACCAAGAGATGAATACACTAAACAGATTCAGAAGGATGTAGGTTGCACTAGGTACTGGGAGATGAAGAAGCTTGCACAGGATAGAGTACCATGGAGAGCTGCATCAAACCAGTCTCAGGACTGAAACCCACAACAACAACAACCTATGCTGTATGTTGCACTGGCCAACGCCAATGGAAGGGGTCAGTGACTGACACCACAACCATCACATTAATTTTGGCGGATTAGAAGATTAAAATGTTGATTATTATTGCTGGGAAAGTGTTTCTGGGACATTCTGAGTAAAAAATAAATAGTTTTTTTTACATCTATTTCTATTAATTTCATAATTACGAGGATTGCTCAGATTCACATTCAGAACACTCTGCAATACGAACTACTTCTTTCTAGGTGTGTGCAGGGCAGATATACTTCCTGCAAGAAGTGCAAGCCTTCATGTACTTACGGTCTTTGCTTTGGCGCATAAGTAACAGCGTCCTTTATTTGTTAGATTATGCACAGCTGCACGTGTTACTTTCCGTCGCGGCTTCGTAACGTTGTTTCCTCTACTCGCAAAACCTTGATTTTGATTACACTCATACCCAAAAGTTGAGAATGCTGTAGTGTATTTTGAGTGTAGCCCTACAGCATTTTGAGCGCGTCTTTTCATGTTGAGATCACGAAGTTCACGAGCAAGATCTTTCAGGTACTTCTTTCTTCCAGAACTCTTTGTCGGGTAATTCTTTATCCATTCCTTATGTGTATCTTGAAACACAACATATGAATTGTATGCTGCAATGTCAAACAAGTTGAAAAACACCGCCATTGGGCATCGACGCGTTGCTCGACGGCAGCTGCAAGTTCTTACACACTAATCGAATGTATCCACTCCTGACTTTGTACAATTGTAGAATAGGATGATGTCTGGCTTCTTCCGTCACATTCATATCATGATGCTGGGTTGACAATACTGTAACAACCTTTCCTTTCCTAGACACGTAACTGACTAAAGCGGCATCATCACTAAAGGCGAATCGGATTGTTCCCGGTGTAGTTTTTTTTAGGGAAACAGGACGGAGTTCTGTAGGAACATTGCGTTTGTCACTTCGAATAGTACCAACTCTAGTTATTTTCTCTTTCAAGAGATCAGATGCGAGTGGAACGGTAGTGAACTTTCTGTCCATGGTAACATTTCTTCCAGATTGTTTCAAGTTAGATCTTCTAACTATTTCAGGGCCACTGTTATGGTTCTTCTCATTAGCGTGCTTTCCAGCGTTGGGATCCGCAGTGAAGCAGTATTTCGTATCTGAATCACATAACAGGTTCACCTCTATTCCATATTTTCCTGGTTTTGTTGGAATATATAACGTGAATAGGCATCGCCCATGGAAAGTCACAAGTTCTTCATCTACTGTGACTGACTCACTAGGATTATAAAACTCAGGAAATTTACTAGCTATCATGTTCCATATATCCCTGATAGGAGCAAATTTGTCTAGCTGCTCGAGTTAGAGCATCACCAAAACGCAAGCACTACAGTAAGAGCCTCAGTCTATGGGCAGAAAATGAAGCTCGGTACACCTGAAAGTTTTCTTTACTAAATGTATCACGTAAACTGTCCTTGTTCTGTCTATGGACTCCACAGTTCAATAGAATTCCAATTGCGGACACAATTTCTTCTCTTTCAAACGCTTTCGATTTTTTTATGAAAATATCTTCAGATGATTCCCTAAGATTTCCAAGATTTTGATTGGTAAACATCAGGTTTTATCCCTGGCTTAGTTATTTTCGGGGTTCTCATTACGTTAGCAACCGACCTCCTCCTTTGATTTTCGTAAGGGCTTCTCTTCCATATCATACTTGACGGGGCCACCTTCTCTTTTTCAAGTTGATCAATTTGTGCTTTCGGCTTGGGTCGTCTTCTTGTTGGTTGAATATCTATAAAAATATGAAAACAGAACCGAACACTAGCAAACTAAGCACTCAACCGAGACACACATCCTATTATACTCCAAAATATCTGCAAAAAGTAATAAAAATCAATACTTACCCTGTTCACTTTCATCCAACTCGCTGCTGTCAGAAACTACTTGATCTGGAATTTCCATGACTACATCTTCAGTTTCACTAATTGAGCTTTCGGATGGTTCACCACTAACTTCATTGTCTGAACTCTCAAGCAAATTTCTAATTTCGCCATGTGTCAATTTCATCTTCTTGTACATTCTGTCAAATGCCACAAAGATATTGCCTTCCACTCACGACACTGTTTACTGGTTGACTGCTAGTCTTGATTGTTGACCTGCTACCCCTTCAGTTATAATAATCGCTATAACTGGACAATGAGTGTAAAGCAAAAGCTGTTCTTATTGTCGATTGTAGCAATTATAATTACGATAAATGTCATGAATTTATTAAATAAACTACTGAACACGACAGGAGTTTTAGCCTAAAAACTTCGTTGGGGTCAGTTACAGACCCCCCCCCCCCCCCATAGGTATGCAACTGTTAAGGCAGGTGACACCACACCACTTGTACATACTTCAAGACAAAAATAGTTATATGTAACTCTGCAGGCTTTCGTGGCCGTTGTCACAAAAGCTAAAATCTTCTGTTGGATGTGAGGTCCGCCAGTTATGCAAAACACCGTTTATCTCAGTACCCACACATGTTTCGGCACCACTGTGCCATCATCAGTGGGTTTTCGTATCTATTTATTCTGCAATGTGAACATTTTTGATAAACGATTATAATAACAAAATTGTTCACAGTATAGGATACAGAACGGCTAACACTACACAGAAAAGATCAGAACACAAAAGACACTCGTGGATAAATTCAACTGATCAGGAACATATGAACTCACATGCAACACTTGCCAGTCAGTGTACACAGGACAAACACGCAGACTCTTCAAAACAAGATTGTAAGAGTGATTTCAGGTGTGCCGCAGGGGAGTGTCGTAGGACCGTTGCTATTCACAATATGCATAAATGACCTTGTGGATGACATCGGAAGTTCACTGAGGCTTTTTGTGGATGATGGTGTGGTATATCGAGAGGTTGTAACAATGGAAAATTGTACTCAAATGCAGGAGGATCTGCAGCGAATTGACGCATGGTGCAGGGAATGGCAACTGAATCTCAATGTATACAAGTGTAATGTGCTGCGAATACATAGAAAGAAAGATCCCTTATCATTTAGCTACAATAGAGCAGGTCAGCAACCGGAAGCAGTTAATTCCATAAATTATCTGGGAGTACGCATTAGGAGTGATTTAAAATGGAAGGATCATATAAAGTTGATCGTCGGTAAAGCAGATGCCAGGTTTTCATCGGAAGAATCCTAAGGAAATGCAATCCGAAAACAAAGGAAGTAGGTTACAGTACACTTGTTCGCCCACTGCTTGAATACTGCTCAGCAGTGTGGGATCCGTACCGGATAGGGTTGATAGAAGAGATAGTGAAGATCCAACGGAGAGCAGCGCGCTTCGTTACAGGATCATTTAGTAGTCGCCATAGCGTTACGGAGATTATATATAAACTCCAATAGAAGACTCTGCAGGAGAGACGCTCAGTAGCACGGTATGGGCTTTTGTTGAAGTTTCGAGAACATACCTTCACCGAGGAGTCAAGCAGTATATTGCTCCCTCCTACGTATATCTCGCGAAGAGACCATGAGGATAAAATCAGAGCGATTAGAGCCCACACAGAGGCATACCGACAATCCTTTCCACGAACAATACGAGACTGGAATAGAATGGAGAGGTACTCAAGGTACCCTCCGCCACTCACCGTCAGGTGGCTTGCGGAGTATGGATGTAGATGTAGATGTAGATACTCAGAACATCTCAGAGCTTTAAAAAGCAATAGCTACCACAGAACATTTGGTGACCACCTTGTAGCCAACAATCACCACCCAACCACAATAGAAACAGACTTAAGAACACTAAAACCCAGCCACAGTCGATACAGCAAACTGACCACTGAGGAAAACTTCCATATACAGAAGGCAATATCAGATGGAAAACAGGTCTTAAACGAATACACTATACTCTACAAGGGCACACTATTTAACACAGTAAAGGAACTTTACAAATAAAAACAGCACCACACACTCACACTCACACACACACACAGACACACACACACACACACACACACACACACACACACACACACACACGAAAAACCGATACACTAAAATCTGCAAAGAAGCACCATTTGCAAAAAAAACGTTCAAATGTATGTGAAATCTTATGGGACTTAACTGCTAAGGTCATCAGTCCCTAAGCTTACACACTACTTAACCTAAATTATCCTAAGGACAAACACACACCCCCATGCCCGAGGGAGGACTCGAACCTCCGCTGGGACCAGCCGCACAGTCCATGACTGCAGCACTATTTACACACAAAAGGAATACCATATAAAAGACAACACACACAGGTAAGAAGCACACAGAAATCACACACACACACAAAGATAGAATGCAAACGAAATTCAAATTTGGCGCCGAACTCTCTGGTGAACAAGTGGGCTGAGACACACAACACACCACAATCACACTGTGTTCTGGTGAAGTGAAAAGTGTTTACTACGTTATTTGTGGAAAACGCTTGTTATAGTTACGTGTGCAGCACAACACCTCAGCAGGATGCGGAGAATGGAAGTGCTTGCCACACGAAAACGTAAGTAAAAACAAAAATAGGCGTGAAAACATCGCGAAAACTAAATTACATTCTAGAATATAGGTTAACTCCCAGCAAAAAACTTTCTCATCAACATCGTTTGGTTGCAGATGCCAAGCTACATGTAGTAATTAACACAAAAGTGATCCAGAAAATTTATGCACACCAAATGTAAAGGTATTTACAAATAGAAACGATCTGTTCAAATGGTTCAAATGGCTCTGAGCACTATGGGACTCAACTGCTGTGGTCATAAGTCCCCTAGAACTTAGAACTACTTAAACCTAACTAACCTAAGGACAGCACACAACACCCAGCCATCACGAGGCAGAGAAAATCCCTGACCCCGCCCGGAATCGAACCCGGGAACCCGGGCGTGAGAAGCGAGAACGCTACCGCACAACTACGAGATGCGGGCAGAAACGATCTGTTGTTTGAACTAAAAATGCACATAATTTGATAATCATATAACAAAAATGTTCACAGTTCAGAATAAATAAAAATCAAAACCCACTGATGATGGCACAGTAGTGCCGAAACATGTTTGGGTACCGAGAAAAACGGTGTTTTGCATAACTGGCGGACCTCACATCCCACAATTTTAACTGCAAACACGGACAATACAAGGGGCTGCAAATCAAAATGATGAATAAAATCTTCTGGTTTGTTAGGCCGCGTCATATTTCCTCCAAAATAATAAACGTTTATATCCCTCTGCTGAGATCTTCTTCAGTATATTCCAGTGTCCACTATTGCTAGAACACTGTGAGAGACTGGTGTCGCGTTCTCTTATAAAGGGGAGATTCCCGCGTTTGTCCTGGAGAAGCGGGAGTATTGGTTAACGTTTTAGTGGCTACTGTTGGTGGGCCCCAGTCATAGGGTAATATTCCCGGACTATTGCAGAAGAAGGTGCGTTGTTCGCTAAACTCCTGTGGATACTAATGGTGGCCCATTGTCATTGGATAGAAAGGCACTATTCCACAATAACGCTGGAGATGGGTTATAGGGTGAAATTCCTCCTACTGCTCTTGGTTGGCCGTCATCATTGGCTACGGTAAAGGCGAAACGGGCAGAGCTGGAGAGAGGGAATGTCTACCCAAAATATTTTTGTCCACCGAGGTGACTTGCAGCGCGTTGTTTATGTCACTCGCACGCCGCGGCCGCACATTCAGTTCCTTGATGGCGGGGAGCCACGATGCCTGAAGCCTACAGCCGTCCTTTCTATTGAAATTACAAGCATTCTTGAAAATTTCAACCGCTTCTCGGACCTTCCTTCTATAAATGTTTGCTTCCTTGGGCAGCACACGTACGTTATTAAAATCGACGCCAGAGCCACAGTTCTTATGATGTTCCGCTACTGCTGTTTTTACACTTTGTTTTAGCTGTGTGTGACGTTCGTGTTCCTTAATGCATTATTTAACAGTTCTCCCCATTTCGCCTATACACACTTTGCCGCAGCCATATGTCACGTAAGACACGCCTGTATTCCGGAGGCAATCAGGTACATCAATTTTTCGTCGGAGAATTTTGTTTTTTTTTACTAAAGAAACATGTCCGCACACCATTTTTCTTTAGAATTCATCTTATGCAGTCAGTGACCCCAGAAACGAACGGTAACCTAAAGGAGTGAAAAGGCTGTTCCTCGTCATTCTTATTAGCGTGTTTAATATTCCGCCTAAAAGCCCCGTCGATTGAACAACTATCATACATCCACATCTACATCATACTCGGCAACCCACCTAACAGGTTGTAGCAGAGAATACTTTCCGTAGCGCCCTTCTCAGTACCACTCGTCAATGGTGTGGCGGAACGATGACTGTCGATAAGACTCAGTATTAGAGCTAATTTGTCGAATTTTCTCGTCGTGGTCATTTCACGAGATGGACGGAATGTGTTCAAACAGTAGCGGGAATCCTTGTTTTTCTCAAGGAATATTTATTTATTTATTTATCAACATCAACTATGTCCCCTTCAGAGTAATCCCATACATATAACTCATTGTGCCAGAGCTTTTTCCAATCCTGAAAGCACTTCTGGAGCTCGTTTTTCGATATGAGGTTCAGCTCCCTTAGATTTTGGGTTTTATCCAATCAGAGGTGCAAAATGATATCTTTTACGATTCGCTTCAGCCTCGGGAATCAAAAAAAGTTGCAGAGGTTCATGTCCGGCGAGTACGGTAGCTGAGGCAACACAACGTTTTTCTCTTTGCCAGAAAGTCCCGAAAAAGCATTGAGATGTGACCGTGAGCATTACCGTGATGCAATTCCCCCGAGTGGGTTTGCCACAATTTAGGTGTTTTTCTTCGAATTGCTTCACGCAAGCGGCGTACAACTTCCACATAGTATTCCCTACTGATCGTACGTCCGTAAGGAAGCAACTCATGATGCGCAATGCCACTGCAATCGAAGAAAACAGCGAGAAGAACCTTCACATATGATCGAACTTGTCGAACTTTCTTCGGCCCGGGCTCTTCAGGCAGTTTCTATTGCGACGTTTGAGCCTTAGTATATCCGTGTACCGAAAAAGTTGCTTAGCCTGAACCAGAGCAGTGGTCAACAAAAAAATAAATATTCCAATCAGCTGGAAATAGAGAGATACGTGAGGAACATGTATACCATCAAGATAAAGTTTTGAAAAACAAGTGCATAGACCCCGCGAAATTAAAAATACGTACGCTATCCGACTCTTCCAGGGAAGTGCTCTCTCGAAATTTCAAGAGCAAACCTGTCAGTGGTGCTCAACGTCTCTCTTGCAACGTCTGCCACTGTAGTATGTTGGGCATCTGTGTAACGCTCTACCGCCGAATAAAAGATCCCGTGACGAAAGTGCCTCTGTTCGTTGGATCTTCTCTGTCTCCTTGAACAGTTCTACCTGTTAACGATCTCAGAGTGATGGACAGTACTCGAAAATCAGTCGAATAAGCGCCCTGTAAGCCCCTCCCTTCGTGGATGAGTTAAAGTTCCTTAAGATTCTTCCCATGCATCTGCCTGGCATCTGATCTTCCAAATATTTGTTTTATGTGGACATTCATCTTATGGTAGCTCTGGATAGTCACTCATAGATATTTTCAGCGTAAATACTGTTTCCAGCAATTTGTCATCAATATTCTAGTTGTAGAGAAGTGGATTTCGTTTTCTATGTGTGCGCAATATGTGACATTTATTTACCACAAGCATCAACTGACAGATCCTGCACCGTTCATCAGTGCTCTGTAGGTCGTTCTGAATATCCATATTGTGTTATGGCGTTGCTACTTCCTTGTAGACAACTGTAAATCTGCGAACAGTCTTAAGAGCTTAATTCTTTCTACTAGATGATTCGTACACATTGCAAACAGTAAAGTTCCTATCACACTTCCCTGGGGTACTCCGGATATTACGTTTATATCTGACGATTTTGTTCCATTAAGAACGACGTGTTGTGTTCTGTCTACAAGGGAGTCTTGAATCACATCACAAATCTGGTCTGACCCTCGATAAGTTCGTTTCTTTTTTTTTCTGTGAACGGCACTGCAGGACGGTGGCCAAGAGCTGTAACCTGTCACCTGCACAAGGTGCTTCTTATCTGTACATGATTTTACTTTTGAAATACCCAAATATTATGTGCTGTACATTATCCATGATAATGACGACGTAGCATAAGTGGTAAACCCATAATGCAACGTAATTTGTAACCAAAAATTCTTCGAAGATCTTGTGAAGACAGTTTCCACTGTCGAAATCGTTCATCAATAATGAATGTTAATAAATGAGAGCTAAGATATAAAAAGTTGTTCAACAAAGATCGATCCATTTTCTTACTATGAGAGTTTTCAATATTATTTGCTAGCCGTACCTTGTACTCGTCCTGGAGCTACTGTGTACACCAAAGCCAGTTTCCAGTATCCAGCATAACGAGCTCTTTTCCAATAAGGGGAAGATGGGCTGCACTTTCCCTAATCCTCCTTAACTTCTTGTAGTCATGACCTACGAGGTTTACTCCAGCATGGATGAATTTCAAAGGATGGACGACGCTTCCAAGCACCTTTACTCCCTGAGCAGTATTGATGGTGGAATTGTAATTGGCCAACGAAGCTGTCCACACACGGCTACTGAGTCTGACTGGCCAAAGACCGGTTTCGTGAAGCATGTTTTGAGTTTTCACGGCAGCCCTCATGGGGTGTAGGATGAAGATGTGTGCTAACTGAGGCAGAGGTGTTGCTTTCGTAGAATGCTTATGATACCAGGAGTAGGTGATCCTTCGTTATCAACCACATTAGTTTTCAATAACAGGACGACTATAAAATTTGTTCGCGTGTTCCCGTGCGCCGGCGTCGATTTCTGATCGAGTTATGTTCCATTTTCTATGGGAGCGTAGCCATTTAGCAAGTGTGTACGTACTCAGTAGGCAAAAACCTGGAAAACGTTCTAGTGCCAAGTAGCTAGCTGGGCAGTGGTGTTTAGTGAAAGGGTGTGAGAGTAATTAAACGTTTTCTTGTTTTTTGTTTTTGTTTTTAGAGCCGTCTGTTTCCTGACTGATTTGATGTGGCCCACCACGAATTCCTCTCACTCGCAAACTCTTCATCTCAGACTACCACTTGTACCGTACTTAATTATTTGTTGGATATACTCAAATTCTGTCTTCTACTATAGCTTTCATCGTCTACAGCTCCCTCTAATACAATGGAGGTTATTCCCAGATGTCTTAATACATGTTTTATCATCCCATCCCTTATTCTTGTCACTGTTTTCCAAATGTTCCTTTCTTCGTTGATTCTGCGGAAAACCTCCTCATGCGTTATCTTACCAGCCCATCTGTTTTTCAACATTCTTGTGCAGCACCACATCCCAAATGCTTCAATTCTCTTCTATTTCGGTTTTCTCACAGCACATGATTTACTAACATGCAATGTTGTGCTACAGTCGTCTTCGTCAACTATGGCCTATATTTGTCACCAATTGATTTCTGTAGGCATGCAACATGCTGTATGCCTTGCCAAGCATCCTTTTTATGTTATATGACGCTCTTGCTTCGTCTTTCAAGTATTAATCTGCTTCCAGGATATCAGAATTCCTTAATCTCGCGTACTTCATGCTCACCGGGTTTGGTGTTAAGTTTACCGTTAATGTCATTTCTGTTATTTACCTTTGATTTAGACTTTCTTCGGTTTACTATCAGTTTACATTATGCACTCACTAGACTTTAATTATTCTTGACTTTCACTGAAAACTCAGCGAACCTTATCAATGGTATCCTTTCACTTCGTATTTTAATCCCACTCTTGACCATACTGTTCATTTTTAGAACACAACCTGCGACCAGCTTAGAGACAGAAGTGATGTCACTTTCTGCAGGACCTGACCATCATTTTGCCGGACAATGCTCAAGCACGTACAGTGCAAGCTGTTACTGATTTGTTTGACTCATGCGTCTGCTAGGTGCTATACCACCTACTGCACTCCCGTGACTTAAGCCCTTGTGAGTTCAGCTCGATTTCTAAACTGAAGGAAACACTTCACAGCATTCGCTTCAGTTGTTGTTGTTGTTGTTGTTGTTGTCGTCGTCGTCTTCAGTCCTGAGACTGGTTTGATGCAGCTCTCCATGCTACTATGTCCTGTGCAAGCTTCTTCATCTCCCAGTACCTACTGCAGCCTACATCCTTCTGAATCTGCTTAGTGTATTCATCTCTTGGTCTCCCTCTACGATTTTTACCCTCCACACTGCCCTCAAATACTAAATTGTTGATCCCTCGATGTCTCAGAACGTGTCCTACCAACCGATCCCTTCTTCAAGTCAAGTTGTGCCACAAACTCCGCTTCTCCCCAATTCTATTTAATACCAACTCATTAGTTATGTCATCTATCCATGTAATCTCCAGCATTCTTCTTTAACACCACATTACGAAAGCTTCTATTCTCTTCTTGTCTAAACTATTTATCGCCCACGTTTCACTTCCATACATGGCTACACTCCATACAAATACTTTCAGAAACTACTTCCTGACATATAAATCTATACTCGATGTCAACAAATTTCTCTTCTTCACAAACGCTTTCCTTGCCATTGCCAGTCTACATTTTATATCCTCTGTACTTCGACCATCATCAGTTATTTTTTGCTCCCCAAATAGCAACACTCCTTTACTACTTTAAGTGTCTCATTTCTTAAGCTAATTCCCTCAGCATCACCCGACGTAATTCGACCACATTCCATTGTCCTCGTTTTGCTTTTGTTGATGTTCATCTTATATCCTCCTTTCAAGACAATGTCCATTCCGTTCAACTGCTCTTCCAAGTCCTTTGCTGTCTCTGACAGAATTACAATGTCATAGGCGAACCTCAAAGTTTTTATTTCTTCTCCGTGGATTTTAATACCTACTCCGAATTTTTCTTTTGTTTCCTTTACTGCTTGCTCAATATACAGATTGAATAACGTTGAGGAGAGGCTACAACCCTGTCTCACTCCCTTCCCAACCATTTCTTTCTTTCATACCCCTCGACACTTATAATTGCCATCTGGCTTCTGTACAAATTGTAAATAGCCTTTCGCTCCCTGTATTTTACCCCTAACACCTTCAGAATTTGAAAGAGAATGTTCCAATCAACATTGTCACAAGCTTTCTCTAAGTCTACAAATGCTAGAGACGTAGGTTTGCCTTTCCTTAATCTTTCTTCTAAGATAAGTCGTAGGGTCAGTATTGCCTCACGTGTTCCAACATTTCTATGGAATCGAAACTGATCTTCCCCGTGGTCGGCTTCTATCAGTTTTTCCATTCGTTTGTAAGGAATTCGCGTTAGTATTTTGCAGCTGTGACTTATTAAACTGATAGTTCGGTAATTTTCACATCTGTCAACACCTGCTTTCTTTGGGATTGGAATTATTATCTTCTTCTTGAAGTCTGAGGGTATTTCGCCTGTCTCATACATCTTGCTCACCAGACGGTAGAGTTTTGTCAGGACTGGCTCTCCCAAGGCTGTCAGTAGTTCTAATGGAGTGTTGTCTACTCCGGGGGCCTTGTTTCGACTCAGGTCTTTCAGTGCTGTGTCAAACTCTTCACGCAATATCGTATCTCCCATTTCATCTTCATCTACATCCTCTTCCATTTCCATAATATTGCCTCAAGTGCATCGCCCTTGTATCGACCCTCTGTATACTCCTTCCACCTCTCTGCTTTCCCTTATTTGCTTGGAACTGGGTTTCCATCAAAGCTCTTGATATTCATGCAGGTGGTTCTCCTTTCTCCAAAGGTCTCTTTAATTTTCCTGTACCCCTAGTGAGATAAGCCTCTACATCCTAACATTTGTCCTCTAGCCATCCCTGCTTAGCCATTTTGGACTTCCTGTCGATTTCATTTTTGAGACGTTTGTATCCCTTTTTGCCTGCTTCATTTACTGCATTTTTATATTTCCTCCTTTCATCAATTAAATTCAGTATTTCTTCTGTTACCCAAGGGCTTCTAATACCCCTTGTCTTTTTACCTATTTGATCCTCTGCTGCCTTCGCTATTTCATCCCTCAAAGCTACCCATTCTTCTTCTACTGTATTTCTTTCCCCCATTCCTATCAATTCTTCCCTTATGCTCTCCCTGTAACTCCGTACAACCTCTGGTGTAGTAAGTTTATCCAGGTCCCATCTCCTTAAATTCTCACCTTTTTGCAGTTTCTTCAGTGTTAATCAACAGTTCATAACCAATAGATTGTGGTCAGAGTCCACATCTGCCCCTGGAAATGTCTTACAATTTAAAACCTGGTTCCTAAATCTCTGTCTTACCATTATGTAATCTATCTGATACCTTTTAGTATCTCCAGGGTTCTTCCATGTATACAACATTCTTTCATGATTCTTAAACCAAGTGTTAGCTATGGTTAAGTTGTGCTCTGCGCATAATTCTACCAGGCGGCTTCCTCTTTCATTTCATTCGCTTCAGAACTGCTACAAATTCGTCAGGCAATAGACCGCGTCGCTCGAGCTGTCAACACAACTGGCACTGCTAAGAGTATCCTACAACTTCCAAATCGCTGGCAACGGGTTATACACAAAGCTGGTGACTATTCTGGAAGTCAGTAAAACTTTGAAACCCGTATCTATTTTGTACGAGCTGTAAATTAATAGTTGCCTATATTAAAGTTCCAAACCACGTACATATATGATATTTAATTTTATTGGTGGATGACAGACTCCTTTTTGGGCCTTAATTCATTCTTCTTCACTCGAAAATACTTACAAACTCTTTTTGCTACGCTGTTACAACATACAACTGCAACGAAAATGAACTGAAGTTAAAATTTCCTGGGTTATTAGGCCGCGTCATTTTTCTTCTAAAATGTTTGACGTTTCGACCCCTCTGCTGGGATACTCTTGAGGATCTTTTGGTGTCCACTACTGCTAAAACACTGTCAGAGACGAGTGTCGCGTCCACTTGTAAAGGGGGACTTTTCTGGCGTTTGTGCTGGAGAAGTGATAGTATTGGTTATAATTCAAATGGCTAGCGTTGGTGGGTCATAATCATAGGCTAATATTCCCGTTCTGATGCAGAAGGGGCGTTGGTACCTCATCTCCTGTGAATACCATTGGCGGTCCATCGTCATTGGTTAGAAAGGAACTAATGCACACTTATGCTGGAGAAGGGTTATTGGTTGAAATGCCTGCTACCGCTATTGGTTGGTCGTCATCAGTGGCTAGATTAGAAACGGACAGAGTAAGAGAGGGGGGATGTTTACCCATAATATTATTGTCCGCCGAGGTGACTTGCAGCGCGTTGTTTATGCCGCTCACACACCGCGACCGCGTATTTATTTCCTTGATTTCGGGGAGCCACGATGCCGGAAGCCAATAGCCGTCCTGTCTATTGAAATTAGACGCATTCTTAGAAATTTCAACCGCTTCTCGGATCTTTCTACTATAAATGTTTGTTTTTTTAGCCAGTACACATACGTTTTTAAATTCGTTGACAGAGCTACAGTGCTCGTGATGTTGCGCTACTGCCGATTTTGCACTTTGTTTTAGCCGCATGTGCCGTTCGTATTCCTTAATGCGTTCTTTAACAGTTCTCCCCGTTTCTCCTTTTCCGCAGCCACATGACACTTCATAGACGCCTGCATTGTGGAGGTAATCAGGTGCATCCGTTTTCCGTCGGAAGAAGTGTTTTATTTTGTTTTCTTAGCTCCGGTTTAACTGACGTGCATTTCTCACTGGCGGCAACTCTCTCACCCTAGGACTGGGATAAAGTGGGCAGAATTACGTTTGATCATTCAACAAGGTTTTCCGATTTCAGTGCTACGAAACAACCGCTTCGAGAAGCTAGCGGTTACAGTTCAGAAGGAAGTCACTACTGTGGATCCGAAGCGAGTAATGGTGAATCTCTCGTCAGAAGTACTCGATGATGCAGCATCTTTAGTTCTGGGCAGAGGTCTGAATTTCGCAACTACACCGAAGAGAATACCTCTTGAAGAAATCGTAAATGCCGTCGAAGAATCCTTGTTTCGTCTTCCGAAGGTGCAGGCCGAAGAAGTAAGAAAAGATGTGTCGAGAGTTCTACGGAAATCGAAACCTCCGAAAAGCAACACATCGGCACAGGAAAGGAAATCTCTTATTAAACTCATGGGAAACGAAAGCACCGTTGTAACAAAATCGGATCAGGGGAATGCTACTGTTGTTTTGGTCGCTGTGGATTGTCACAGGAAGATGGAACAACTAATAGCTAATCCTGTGTATCGCAAGTTAAAAAGCGATCCGACGAACAGAATCGTTCGGAAAGTGAAAAACCTGATATCAGACTCCAGACTGGACAGCTCTATTACAAAGAATCCAACACCTCGGAAACTTGTCTCACCCAGAATGTACGGAGTACCGAAAATACGTAAAGAATCGGCTCCTTTGAGGCCTATAGTCAGTGGGATTAACCCACCGACTTATTTTTTAGCACGTCATTTATCTGGCAAACTGAGACATCTAGTTGGTAAAACAAATACTTTTATAAAAGATTCGAAATATTTTCTAGAAATTATACGCACACTGAGGATATCTGCAGGTGACATTCTTGTTAGCTACGAAGTGACATCGTTATTTACTAACGTCCCAGTATCAGATACAATGGAGATCATAAGAGAGAATGTTGCTCTAGATGTTTGTAACATAATTGAATTGTGTCTTCGTTCGAGCTATTTTAAATACAATGGTGAATTCTATGAACAGGCTGACGGCCTTGCTATGGGCTCACCCATTTCGCCAGTTGCAGCTGACGTTTTTGTGGAACATTTGGAGCAACAAGCGTTAAGTAGTGCTCCTTTGAAGCCTTCTTGCTGGCTCCGCTGTGTGGACGATACATTTGTTATGTGGCCACACGGCGAAGAAGAACTTCATGCGTTCCACAATTTCTTACATGAAATTCACCCCAAAATCAAATTGATCTTGGAGGTTGAGAGTGAGGTCGGTCTCACGTTCCTAGATGTGTTGGTATACCGAAGATCTGATAACACTCTAGGCCAGAGAGTGTACAGAAAGCCGACTAACACAAACAGGTATTTAGATCCCACTTCGCATCACCACCCAGCCCAGAAACAGGCAGTACTCAACACTCTGTCTTCACGTGCCTTCCGTATCAGCTATGACGACAACTTGGAATCGGATTTGAATTTCTTAAAGAGGACATTGAAGGCAAATGGGTATGATAGTTATTCAATCGACAGCGCTTTTAGACGGAATCTTTAAACCTCTAATAAGAACGTCGAGGAACCGCCTTCGCACTCCGTCGGGTTACCATTCTTTTCTGGGGTCACTGACCGCATAGGCAGAATTTTAAAGAAAAATGGTATTCAAACATCTTTCTTTAGTCAAAACTAAATAAAAGACTTTTTCCGACGGAAAACGGATGCACCTGATTACCTCCACAATGCAGGCGTCTACCAAGTGTCATGTGGCTGCGGAAAAGTGTATATAGGCGAAACGGGAAGAACAAGAACGCATTAAGGAACACGAACGGCACATGCGGCTGAAACAAAGTGCAAAATCGGCAGTAGCGGAACATCACGAGCACTGTAGCTCTGTCAACGAATTTAAAAACGTACGTGTACTGGCTAAAGAAACAAACATTTATAGTAGAAAGATCCGAGAAGCGGTTGAAATGTCTAAGAATGCATCTAATTTCAATAGATAGGACGGCTATAGGCTTCCGGCACCGTGGCTCCCGAAATCAAGGAACTAAATACGCGGCCGCGGTGTGTGAGCGGCATAAACAACGCGCTGCAAGTCACCTCGGCGGACAATAATGTTATGGGTAAACATCCCCCCTCTCTTACTCTGTCCGTTTCTAATCTAGCCACTGATGACGACCAACCAATAGCGGTAGCAGGCATTTCAACCAATAACCCTTCTCCAGCATAAGTGTGGATTAGTTCCTTTCTAACCAATGACGATGGACCACCAATGGTATCCACAGGAGATGAGATGCCAACGCCTCTTCTTCTGCATCTGAGCGGGAATATTAGCCTATGACTATGGCCCACCAATGGTAGCCATGTGAATTGTAACCAATACTATCACTTCTCCAGGACGAACGCAAGAAAACTACCCCTTTACAAGTGGACGCGACACTCGTCACTGACAGTGTTCTAGCAGTAGAGGGCGCCAACAGATCCTGAGGAATATCCCAGCAGAGGGGTCGAAACGTCGAACATTTTAGAAGAAAAATGACGCGGCCTAATAACCCAGGAGATTTTAACTTCAGTGACAACGGCCACAAAAGCCTGCAGACTTACATGCAATGAAAATGCATTGCACGTATCTTCTTCGTAATATTGCAGCACACGTAGTGTCTTTTTTATTGTTCTCATTTGTGAACTTCGCTGGTTTACAGACACAAAGTGCTCTTGGATCTTGAATTTGTAATATCTGATTTCGGTGTTTACATCCCGCTGACTTGGTGCCACACGTCATGTCCTGATAATACTTCGTCCCCTCTGTTTCCATTGGATATTTCCTTTTTGAGCCGGCCGGAGTGGCCGTGCAGTTCTAGGCGCTACAGTCTGGAGCCGAGCGACCGCTACGATCGCAGGTTCGGATCCTGCCTCGGGCATGGATGTGTGTGATGTCCTTAGGTTAGTTAGGTTTAATTAGTTCTAAGTTCTAGGCGACTGATGACCTCAGAAGTTAAGTCGCATAGTGCTCAGAGCCATTTGAACCATCCATTTTTGGTCAACAAAGACACGGCAAAACTGTCCGCTGCCAAACTGCTCGGTAGCTGCAAATCATGTTATATTCATGAAAACAAATATTGCACATATCAGAATCTAATCTTGTTCTATGTCTTACCTATAACAACAGTACAAAAAATACTAACTTACAACTTAACTATTTAAAACATTTCGTGTAGGGAGCTATAGGCTTTTAGCACAAGGAACTGTAAATAAAAAATAAGAAATATAAAAGGGCAAGAGACACAAATTTCAGCGCTAATGTTGGCAAACTATACATCCCTTTTAGCCAGAGGTAAGGAAGAGAAAACACATAGAACGAGAAAAATGGAAGCTTTGGTACAGTAGGCCCCCTATACCCATTAAGGGTAAACAAAGAATAGACGAAGATGATCAAATGTTGTACAAAGTGAAATAACGAATAGTCAGTTTCAAAATTTGGGACGATACATTTGTGAAACAAGTGAATGAATTTGATATCTCAGGTTTTCTCTACCCAGGAAACACGATTCTCCCAGATCACCAAAAGAAGAAAATATCTGGAGAGGACTGTTCAAACAAAGAAAACTTTCTTCATTAAAAATAGGTCAAATGATGTTGATCATTGATGTTGGACTGAGGAAGATCTGGGAAAATCACGTGTGAACCATAGCTCGTTATGGAAGTCTAGCGTGGACCATTGGAAATCCAGAGAATAAGAAAATGATCCTATTTTTCACACCTGCATAAAAGTTTACGACCAGTGTGCTCAGATTAAAAATTATGAAGCGAAGTTTGTAATCATGAAATAAAATTCATCTTGTGATAAGTTAATCTATAATGCAGTTAGTGAATCCTCGATGACGATATGGGAATAGGTTTTTACTAGACATGTGACATTTGTCTGAACTCCTGCGTAGCTGTGAGGTATCTGATAATTGTTCGCGTTAACATAGTTCATTTTGCGATTTTAATACGAGGCCCTGCAAATGTAACGGAAACTGGCCGGTATAAAAGAATGTTTCAAAGAGAAGGCACCTGAGAAATTGAAACTTTACTGCGATCTATCATCGCCTGTAGTAAACGTTCATATTTAAGTAAGTTAAGATTCTTTCGCAACTATTTGTTAAAACTCTTGTAACAGCAGAAAATACCGATGGCTTTGGAACGGGCTATAGCTGGATTCATACAGCACTTTCCCAAATAATATAACACCGCTGCAAGCATACGCTTTCACGAAAGAAGATGGGACACGGCAGAGTGAGCATTTACCCTTTCGTAGAATCGTCAGTACAAAGATATTTTATTCAAACAACGACATCGATCCCATCATGCTGTTGAAGTAAGTATTTTGTAAGCCCTAATAGCGAGTCTGAAGCATGTGTAAATTATCAAGCACACAGTTTCTTCTAAAGTATATTAGAAAAATTACAGATTATCCTCTTACATGAGTGTGTCTTTGTTACATGTTTACATATATCCACTGTGCATCTGAGAATGAGCTAATAGCATTTGCTAGAGCTCTTATTTGAATCAACAGCCTGCTAGAAACGATCCCGTACGTTACGTTTATAGCTGCTGTGGCGCCCAGTCATAACTCCTGTGCTCTTTCAGAACTCATTATGATATCTTTCACCTCATATTTATGCTATTCTACTTGCAGTGACCAGAAATTTGTGGTCTTCCCAATCGCTATAGAATTTAAATAAGTTTTATTTGTAGTGTTGTTCGAAAAAAATGATACCGTTTCTTTTACCTCAAAGGTAGTTTCGAGGCTCTTACAAAACGGAAAATGGTTGGTACTACTGTGGATCGAATGCAGCTTTAGCAATTGGGAGACAGTGACGGTGACACTTCAGAGACAGATCTGAGATTCCAGGGAGCTGTAATGAAGACTACAAGACTGGCAAAGGATGAAGTTTATTATAATTATTATTATTGTTATTAATATTATCGACCTCATTTTTAGCTTGATGGGCAGATCTCGCGAGGAATGGTCTTCAGAACTCCAGTACTGCGAAGGGAGAAATACTGCTGGAGGCGGCAAGAGGGGCGCAGATTGCGGGCCGGGGTGCTATTACTGGAAGGCGCGCAACAAAGAAACTGGCGGCATGCTCGACAGCAATCCAGCTAAGAGCCGCCAGCTGCCAGCCAGGCTGCTGCCAGCTCACTTGCTGCTCCTTCGAGGCGCTCTTTCTGATGACTGTTACTATTTTTGCACATTGGAACTATCAGGCTGGCTTTAATAGCAGTGCAGAGGACCCTATTCTGAAATTGCTGCAGCTTCTCGAAATGACTCAGTGCCACTGATGCGATATCATTCAAACTCATATGCACACCAACCTCACTGATTAATGCTAAATCCTGGTCTATTTATCTCCATTGCAACCATTATCCACAATCTCCTAGTGATTAGACACTACAAATTAAAATCCTAAATCCAATTATAGTACATCATTCACTCTTCTACCCATCTGTTGAGGAATGGAAATGACGGCGTTTCCTAAAAGCACATCATCTTTAGAAGAGCTGTCTTCTTCTACGGTGGGCAGGTCTCATCCATTTAATACTTCTTTATTATTCCACTTTTGCGAGGGACAGTCAAATGAAAACCAAACAACCACCATAATATACAGGGTGATCTATTGATAGTGACCGGGTCAAATAAGCATTTATTGCATTAATGTGGTATTTACAAGTAATCACGCTGTAAGAGCATGCGTTCTCAGAAATGATAAGTTCACAAAGCTACATGTATCACATTGGAACAACCGAAATAAAACGTTCAAACGTATCTACGTTCTGTATTTTAATTTAAAAAACCTACTTGTCATCAACTGTTCGTCTACAATTTTGAGCCATATGTTTGTGACTATTACAGCGCCATCTATCACAAAGCGAAAAAGTGGTCCAACTAAACCATTCATATTTCTTTACGTACTACACGAATATGTAATAAAAATGTGGGTTCCTATTTAAAAAAACGCAATTTATATCCGTTTGACCTATGGCAGCGCCATCTAGCTGGCTAACCATAACGCCATCTGCTTTCCCCCTTCAAGCTAAACGAGTTTCGTTCTTTGTAGTTTTTTTGTTTGACGCTTATTTCGTGAGATATTTGGCCCGGTCACGATCAATGGACCGCCCTGTATAATCCGTGCGACAGGTGGTCCCACTATTGCTACATTTCGATACTGTCACTGCTGTAGCAGGGGAACGGCACAGTGCCACATAACATGTGCACGACAGTGTTGAGTTAGACCTGTGTTGATTGCAGACTGGTCTATGTGTTCGTTCATCTGTTGACATGAAGGGATGCAAAGAAGAGCAAAGAGGTGTGGTTCGTTTTCTGAAGCACGCAGAATTCATCGTCGCATGTCCAGTGCGTGCGGAGAACACTACATGTCCCTGTGTGTTCAAGAAAAGAAGAGGAAATTCCGGGAAGGAAGCACACCACAGCAAGACGATCCGAGCCCAGGAACATCTCTTAGAGCCATTAGCCCTAACGTAATGGGCGGATTTATTGCCTTATCTGGGGAGATAAACGAATCACTGAGAACGAAATAGTGTTCCGATTGACATTAATGATGGTTCCATGCATGCCACCATCAACGACCACTTGTATTATCGAAAATTTCGAGCAGTGGGTGCCACATCACCTGATGGAGGGACAAAATAAGTCAGAATGACGTCAAGTTTGAGTCATCTGCTACGGTGCCACGAGGAAGGGCATGCGTTTCGGTCCCATATCACCACGGGGACTCGAGGCGAACGCCAAACACAGCAATGGAAACATTCCATTTCTCCCCTGCCCAAGAAATCCAAGAAGTTCCGGTAAGGTCACGATGTTTCTCTTCTTAGACTGCAAGGGCCCTCTGCTCGTCGAGTTCCAGGAGCATGGAATTATTATGAAGACAATTTGCAAAAACTGTGACGCGCCAAAAGTCAAATCACTCAGGAATGCTGTCGGATGGTATCGTACTGTTGCACGATGAAGCCCATTCCCACACTGCCTGTCGCACGAAGGCTACAATTCACCTACTTTTCTGGGACACACTGCAATGTCCTACATACAGTCCGGATCTTCCACCTTCTGTTTGTCGTATCTTTGGTGACCTGAAGACATGCGTGGACATCGGTTTGAGTCGAACGAGGAAGTGCAAGGGTGGGTTTCTGCGAAACCGGAATTGATGAGGGTAACTGTCGTAATGTGTGTAGTGATTACTTTTGAGTAGAACCATTCCATGGTCCCATTGTGGCGGGCGTTCAGTTTCCTCTAGGATCCCCATTTACAAAAGGCACTTATTGATAATGTTCCTTCATAGTATGGTAAAAGTTTCGTTGGATGAACAACACGTACTGTACAAGACTCGAGCAGCGAACACTAGCTACACACTTACCTTTAATTTTTTTATTTTATTTAAATATTTTTTCAGTGATCAGTCTTCTCACAGGTTTATGTGGCCTGAAACAAATTCCTCTCCCGCGCCAACCTTTTCATTTCAGAGTGGTGATTGCAACCTACGTCCTCAATGATTTGCTGGACGTATTCCAGCCTGTCTTCCTCTACAGGGTTTACCCTCTAAAACCCTCTCTAGTGCCATGGAAGTAATCCCCTTATGCCTTAACAGATGTCCTATTCTGTCCCTTCTTCTTGTCAGTGTTTTCCATATATTCCTTTCCTCGCCGATATTGCGGAAGCGTCCTCATTCCTTACCTTATCAGTCACCTAATTTTCGACGTTCTTCTGTAGCGCCACTTCTCAAAGGCTTCTATTCTCTTCTAGTTTTCCAATAGTCCATGTCTCACTACCACACAATGCTGTGCCCCAAACGTACATTCTCAGATATTAATTTCTCAAGTTAGGGCCAGTCTTTGATACTAGGAAACTTCTATTGGCCAGGAGTGCCTTTTTGCCAGAGATAGTGTGCTTTTATGTCTTCTTTGCTCCGACCGACATAGGTTAATTTGCTGCCTAGGTATCAGAATACCTTAACTTTTTCTGCCTCGTGATCCCCATTTATAATGTTAAGTTTGTCGCTGTTCTCATGTCTGCTACGTCTCATTACATTCGTCTTTCTTCGGTTTACTGTCATTAGACTGTACTCATTAGACTGTTCATTCTGTTCAACATATCCTCTAATTCTTCTTCACTTTTACTGAGGATACGACTGTCGTCACCAGATCTTATCATTGATATTCTTCCATCTTCAATTTTAATTCCACTCTATAACCTTTTCCCTAATTTCTTCTTCGGTTTATAGATTTAACAGTAGATAAGAAAGACTACATCCTTGTCTTACACCCAGTTTAATCAGCGCTTCGTTTTTCCCTCCATTCTTATTTTTACTCTTGGTTTTAGTACACATTGTATATTATCCGTCTATCCCAATAGCTTACCCCTATTTTTCTGTGTAATTGGAGTATCTTGCACCATTTGTCATCATCGAACGCTTTTTCCAGGTCGACAAATGCTATTAACGTATCTTCATTTTTCTTTACTCTTGCTTTCATGATCAACCCTGAAGTCAGAACTGTCTTTCTCGAGCCTTTACCTTTCCTAAAGCCAAACTGATAGTCATCTAACACATCCTCAGTTTACTATTTTTCTGTATACTATTCTTGAGAGTAACTTGCATGCATGAGCTGTTAAGGTAATTGTGCGACAATTCTCGCAGTTAGGGGCTTTTGCTATTTTCCGATTTGTTTTGATGATGTTTTTTCCAAAAATCTGATGGTACATCGCCAGTCACATACATCCTACACACCAACGTGAATAGTCGTTTTGTTGCCACATCCCACAATGATTTCAGAAATTCCCTGCTGCCTTATTTGATTTTAAGTCTTCCAAATCTCTTTTAAATACTGATTCTTCTCCTGGATCTCCTTTCTCTTCCCTGTCCACTCCTGTTTCTTCCACTGTGTCTGAACTTTTAATGATACTGCCGTTGCTTTTAATTTCACCGAAGGTTGTTTCGACTTTTCTGTACACTCAGTTCTTCCTACAGTAGTATCTTTTTGGATGTCTTCAAATTTTTCATGCAGCCATTTCCTGTTAACTCCATGCACTTACTGTATATTTCATTCCTGAATGACTTGCATTTTTGTATTCCTGAATTTCCCTGAACATTTTGGTATTTCCTTCTCTCATCGATCAACTGAAATTTTTCTTCTGTCACCCATGGTTTCTTCGCAGTTCGCAGTTCCCTTCCTAGTATCTGTCTTCCTTTCCTGCATCGTGACTGCCTTCTTTTAGAGACGTCCATTCCTCTTCAACCGTACTGCACACTCAGCTATTCATTATCGCAGTGTCTATAGAGTCAGAGAACTTCAAGCATAAATTGCAGCTGTTTCAAAGAAAATTGCAATTTGTATACAGCTGCAATTTATATACAGCTGCTGCGAAAATGGCCACTAGAAGAAACTTCAAGCATATCTCTTCAATCCTCAGTACTTCCGTATCGCACTTCTATGATCATTGGTTCTTCCTGAATAGTCTCTTAAAATACAGCCTAGTCTTCATTAATACTAAATTGTGACATAAGTCTACATCTGCCCCTGGGCACGCATCGCAATCCAACATCTGATTTCACAGCTCCTACCTGATCATGATGCAATCTAACGGAAATCGTCAAATATCCTACTGCCGTTTCCAAGTATGCGCCCTTCTCTTATTTCATGGAAAGAGCATTTGCTACAACTAACCGATACTTACTGCAGAACTCACATTAGCCTTTCTCCACTCTAGTTTCTACTATCAAGCCCAAATTTTTCTGTAACCATTTCTCCTACTCCCTCCCCTAGAACAGCATCCCAATCCCCCACGACTTAAATTTTCATCGTCCTTTACGTACAGAATTTCCTTTTCAGTACCCACAGACACTTTTTATATTTCTTCATTCTCTGCTGGTAAACTATTGCTGCCGACGTTGCTCTGCTGTCTGCTGATCCCCCTTTCTACGCCTCAACAATTCCGTCTTGGACGAGCATTTAGCCCAGCGGAGTGGCCGCAAGGTTTGAGGCGCCATGTCACGGATTGCGCGGTCTCTCCCGCCGGAGGTTCCAGTCCTCCCTCGGGCATAGGTGTGTGTGTTGTTCTTAGCACAAGTTAGTTTCAATAGTGTGTACGTCTAGGGACCGATGACCTCAGCAGTTTGGCCCCTTACGAATTCACACACTTTTTTGATGAGCATTGTACTTCGATGGGGCATTCCACGTATTTTGGGAGAGTACAGTCAGGGACCAAACATGTAGGGTTTCGGCGGTGAAGAAATATCTCAAATTGAGCTGCCGACTAGTGAGATGTGAAAGAGAGTTTCTTTCGTTAGCAAAGAAGGCGATGGGAAAATGAAGTTTGTATGACAAAATATGGTGCATTTCGGCATTCTTAATTGCTTTGTTATTTTTATTGGAGTACTCAAAATAATTCTACTCCATTCAGTGAGATACCAGGCCAAGGCTCTTTCTCTTGAATAAATCAGTTATCTATTTTTTATGAAATTGTAATCATCTGTCCACATGTAATGTAGATCACATCCGCGGATTTCAGTCCCATTCTAATTATTCCTTTGTGGTGCATATACTTGCAGGCAGCGAATTGTGCAACGGAAATTCCAAACGGCAATCGTAGGCTTGTCTGGAAACTAATTTGTTATTTCATGGAGATATGTTTCATCAGTTTGTTTATTTCCATAAGCGTTTCGTTTCTTGCATTTGCGAAGCAACTTCAGTGTCTGTAACATATGTTCCTCTTTCTACATATAGTAAACGTGTTATGTAGTAGTTACAGTATGTTACTATGTCACATTTTGTCAGTTTTTTCAGATTAGAATCAACGAGAGAAAAACATGATAAAATGTAACATAGTAATATAAAATAGCTGCTACATAAACATTTACTATACGCATAAAAATAAACATGTATAACACACCACTGAAGATGCTTCACAAATAAAAGAAGCGAAAGAGATATGGTAATAGACAAATTGCCTTTCATTTAGTTTCAAGGACGGAACACACCTCTATTAATTTCAAAAATTTCAAATGTGTGTGAATTCCTGTGGGACCAAACATCTGAGGTCATTGGTCCCTAGACTTACATACTACTTAAACTAACTTACGCTAAGGACAACACACACACACCCATGCCCGAGGAAGGATTCGAACCTCCGGCGGGAGAGGCTGCGCAATTCGTGACATGGCGCCTTTAACCGAGCGGCCACTCCGCGTGGCTATGAATTTCGAAATAACGATGGAACGACAGAAAACAGATAACATTAACATTTTTTTATATTTTTGATTTTAAATGTTGTTACTTACACTGCAAATAAACCGAGATAATGTTCAGAATATTGCGTTTGTTAATATTTTCACAAAGCTCATGAAAATGAAAGACAAAGGTTAATTTGGGATAGCAAATACATTGCCACGAAGGGATTATACACTGAAGAGCCAAAGAAACTGGTTCGCTCGTAGGGTCGCCGCCAGAGTACGACGTGCCATTTACTCGGCTAACTTCTGAAGTAGTGCTGGAGGGAACTGGCCATGAATCCTGCAGGGCTGTTCATAAATCCGTAAGAGTACAAGGGAGTGGAGATCTCTTCTGAACGGCACGTTGCAAAACATCCCAGATATGATCAATAATGTCCATGTCTCGGAAGTTTCCTGCCCAGCGGAAGTGTTTAAGCTCAGAGGAGTTGGCTCAAATGGCTCTGAGCACTATGCGACTTAACGTCTGAGGTCATCAGTCGCCTAGAACTTAGAACTACTTAAACCTAACTAACCTAAGGACATCACACACATCCATGCCCGAGGCAGGATTCAAACCTGCGACCGAAGCGGTCGCGCGGCTCCAGACTGTAGCGCCTAGAAGCGCACGGCCACTCCGGCCGGCCCTCGGAGGAGTGTTCCTGGAGCCACTCTGCAGTAATTTTGGACTTGTGGGGTGTCGCGCTGTCCTGCTAGAATTTCCCAAGTCCGTCAGAATGCACAATGGACATGATTGGATGCAG
Organism: Schistocerca americana; assembly: GCF_021461395.2. NCBI lineage: Eukaryota > Metazoa > Arthropoda > Insecta > Orthoptera > Acrididae > Schistocerca > Schistocerca americana. The sequence goes on from NC_060122.1 coordinate 685,532,419, forward strand.
GTGATCAGACAGGACGATTACGTACGTCTCATCTTTCAGAGTCGTATCTAGACGTATCAGGGATCATATATCACTCCAACACCACACACCTCACACCATTACAGGGCCTCCACCAGCTTCAACAGTTCCCTGCTGACACGCAGGGTCCATGGATTCATGAGTTGTCTCCATACCCGTACACGTCCATCCACTCGATACCATTTGAAATGAGACTCGTCCGACCAGGCAACATGCTTAGAACTAAAGTCCTAAGGCGCTTTTGGCGGGCCCAGGCGAGGCACAAAGCTTTGTGTCGTGCAGCCATCAAGGTTACAAGAGTTAGCCTTCTGCTGCCAAATCCCTGATTGATGATGTTTCGTTAAATGGTTCGATGCTAACGCTTGTTGGTGGCTCAGCATTGAAACCCGCAACAATTTGCGGGAGGGTTGCACTTCCGTCATGTTGAACGATTCTGTTCAATTGTCGTTGGTCCTGTTCTTGCTGGATCTTTTTGTGGCCACAGCGATGTCTTGTATTTTATCTTTTACCGGATTCCGGATATTCACGGTACACTCGTGAAATGGTCGTACGGGAAAATCCCCACTTCATCGCTACCTCGGTGATGCTGTGTCCCACAGCTCATGTGCCGACAATAATACCACGTTCAAACTGACTTAAATCTAGAAAATCTGCCATTGTAGCAGCAGTAACCAATCTAACAACTGCGCGACACACTTTTTGTCTTATATACGCGCTGTCGACCGCAGCGCCGTATTCTGCCTGTTTACATGTCTCTGTATTTGAATACGCACGCCTACAACAGTTTCTTTGGTACTTCAGCGTAATATGTGCACGAGAACTTCCATATAAGAAATTAGACGGTTACGTTATCTTATAGTCGGTGGTATGCACGTGCTGGGGTGATACTATCATGAAAATATGGGAAGCAGTAATATGCACACATTATAAACGCACATGCCTTAAATCGCTTACCGCAAGTTTATTTGCAATCTCTAGTGTAATGTAGCCTTCCCTTTTCATACCTTTTATGAAAACGCTAATAAAGGAAATATATTGAGAATAACTTCGGTTTATTTCCATTGTAACCAAGAAAATGTATTCGGATACGTAATCGATCTCACGACCCTCGGATTCCCGTTCTGGACTCTTTTCTCTGCGTCAGGCGCAGACTGGGAACCACGCTAAGGTAAATGGCTGACGACTCGCCCCCACCCGAGCCAAAAATGCTATTTTGGCGCTAGCGTTTGGCCATCTGGAGCTTTCTCTTCTGTCACTGTCATTCCTGCCCAAGCCTTGCATGTACCATGAATTTGAACGAAATCAGTAATGACGAGTAGGACGTCCCTTGGGAGTATTCCGACTGAAATGGCGTAAAATCTCCACCACCATCGCTAGCACAGACTCAAAAAGCCATCCTCACCCACTGGCAGTGCCCCTGCCGCTACTCAAATCTAGACATTCGGGTCACTGGCAAGGCTTTTAGCTAAGTCGATTTCACATAGCCGTAGCTCCTGGCAGAAGCACATCATCTACACTTTAAACCATGAGAGCACAATACTAATTGGATTACACCATTTTACTAATCCAGTGAGTTTAGAAGCTGTACCTCCTACAGTTAATTCACTTTTCAGACGCTTAGAAAAGAGCGTTTTTTTGTTTCTGTTTTTGGCGGTTTTCTTTCACATTATCCCTGCAGACCATTAAGCAATAAAAAGTTAAAACTGTCATAGCAAAGGTTTCGTTTTGCTTCGCACTACAGAATTACGGAACATGGTACAAACTACTGCAAAAGAAAACTTTGTTGTCGTCTATGTTGTGTCAGTTGCATTATTAGTTTAAAAAATACGAGGACGGCTATGAAAACGGTTCACACTGTCGCAGAAGAAGCCGAACTGCGCAGTCACTGTAGTGAAGTGGTTATAACACTAGATTGTTGCATAGAGGGTCGTGAGTTCAAAACTCTCCTGAACTGAAAAACTTTAATTTCTGTATTCGGTTCGAGTACATTCTAGAAGTATCCACAAATGGCAGCTATCATTGCACTGAAATGTTCTGTAGCTGTATATATACAGTATGTGTTCTGGCCGGAGGCAGTTCGCTCCTCGCTCTTGTATGTGCAAGTGCTGAATAAACCTTCCCTAAGTGAAGTTAGTGTTCGTCATTCATCTACTTACGTGACACTATTGTGGTGGACACGCTGGGTATTGGAACTTGTGATACAGCACATTATCGACGACACAGTGGCTCACATCAGGCCACGACAGAGCTGCCGTTTACGTGGCGGGGAACCCGAGTTCGAGCCGTATTCAACAGATCGCAATCTATAGGAGACGGAAGAAGAGGACTTCACGATGACAGCAAATGTGTGCAACCTCATGAGTCATCCTTCCAGGTTCTCTGGTGACGATGGCAAAGATCCAAACAAGTGGCTAAAGGTATATGAGCGTATAGTAGCCAAATTTAACAAATGGGATGACACCGTGTGTTTGGCTAACGTATTTTTCTACTTGGAGGGCACTGCCAAGCAATGGCATGAGAACAACGAGCAGAGGTGCACAAGCTGGTAAGTATTCCATGCGGAACTGCCCAAGTACTTCGGCGATACACAACGCCAGAAGTGCAAGACTGAAGATAAATCAAAGTGCAGAGCACAGCGTCCAGGAGAAACGGCAGCGTCCTACATTCAATATGTTTGGAGCTGTATAAAATAGTGGATCCTCGAATGAAGGAGGAAGAGAAGGTTGCACATCTCATGAAGGGTGTAGCTGAGGACATGTATCAAGCCCTAACCGTGAAGGAGGTTTCGACAGCAGACGACTCTATAAAATGGTGCCAGTATATCGACACAATGCAACAAAAACGAAGCAGGAGATATCGAATGACTGCCGTAACGGAATGTACTCAATGGGTGTAAAAGCAAATAGCCTAAATGTTGTCGTCGCGCGTCATATGATCAAAGTTGAAACAGCAGAAACGTTTTGTTTGTTGGTTTCGTGTATGTATGGGTAATTAGCAGTACGTCAATGAACAGCAGCTAGTTGGAAATTATGGCCCAACAGCCAATAACGCACAACACAATGAGTGGCAGTTTAATAGTCGTTTTCGATGTCAACGTCTGCGACAGCGACATTTATTGGTACTGACGTAAACAGTACAGGGCAGTACTAATTATCCAGCGGCGAAGCACGAGCCGAATATTGAGAAATGGGAAAGCTGTAAATGACGCGTGCAGTTATTGAACCAACTGTGTCCTGGGCAATACGAATCATATATATTGTTGTTACCACTAACCAAATTTTAAGTGGCAACATAATAATCTAGGGTATGAGTAACAAGCAAATTTAATACTCTGTGGAACTATTTGAATGTGAATGATGGCCGGCCAGAGTGGCCGAGCGGTTCTAGGCGCTACAGTCTGGAACCGCGAGACTGCTACGGTCGCAGGTTCGGATCCTGCCTCGGGCATGAGTGTGTGTGGTGTCCTTAGGTTAGTTAGGTTTAAATAGTTTTAAGTTCTAGGGGACTGATGACCTCAGAAGTTAAGTCCCATAGTGCTCAGAGCCATTTTATTTGTGAATGACGGCCAAATTAAGCAGCAGAAGCTGACACAACTTACGTCTTCAGGCAAAAATTATGTTTTGAGACAGTCACTGGTCTCCCGATGATGATAATGACGCGTAAATTTCGAAGATCACGTTCCTTCTCCAATGTGACACAGTTTGCAACCAGTCGCCGTGAGTTGCCGTGAGAGGTACAGGGGCAGTTCTGGAATTTTCGTGTTCTTATTTACTTCTTTTTCTTCTTCTCCTTTCATTTCAAAGAGTGGGCGTTGGCCTGTGCCGAAAACCAAGGAATTTAACAAAATTGTCTCCATCTCTTCATTGGTCGTCCTAGATCCCGTCTTCCAGTGTGGGTAAAATATTACGCTTGTCGTGACTGGCTCTCCGATTGGCGTACTTTTGATGTAGTCGTACAATTTTTCTTCGGTAGAAGCCAACGCCTCCTGTCACTGTTATTTTCACGTTTAGTTGCCGTCTTATGGCTTCACTTTCTGTTCCTAAACGTTAGTTCTAAAAAGTGGCGTCAGAAACCTCATCTTAGCTGCATCTACTCCTTGCTCGAGGATGTCAAATCAAACACCTTTCAGCCGTCTAATTTCCAACATTATTTTATTTGGCTACCAGTTTCAGCTTTTCACTACGCCATCTTTAGGCCAATGACCGACATGTGTGATCAAAACAGCGGCCAGCAGTATACGTAATAGTAGATTTTTCCTATAGTGATCACTTCAACCATCACCTGCCGACAATCTTCAAACACCTGTTCTTCCTACATGTCGGTCAGGAGCCTGAAGATGGCGTAGTAAAACGCTGAAACTGCTTGCCGAATAAAATAAGGTAGGAAACTAGACGTCTGGAAGGTGTTTAATTTGACATCCACTATCGAACATTAGATTCCCGCAACCATCTCTAAAAAGATGGACATGCAGCCAATTCCTTGCTCTTCTTTTTTTTATTAGGATCCAGTTTTCAGTACTGTATTAGCCACCGCGTTGTGCAATCTTACTGTTATCTCCGTCGTCATATTTCTGGTAAGGTTCCTCTTTATATAATCGTTCATAGCGTTATTTATCCGTATATTTTGAACCAAATATGATTTAGTTTTGTGTAATGATATAGTTCTCCCTAAATATGATATAGTTCTCCCTGTTCGATATCATGTTGTATATATTTTTATTTCAGTTACGTGTTTCACTTTGTTGCCATTACTTTTGTTTTAATTACAGATTTGAGTTATTCGATAAGTTTGTGAGAAACAATTCAATTTAACCACATTTTCTTGCAAAGCACTTTCATTGTCAGCTATGAGAATCAAGGAATCCAGAAATCAAATAGTATTACTACAGCCGACAAATTCGTCTCGAGATAATCAGCAGCTGTATTCATACATAAAATAATTCTCACTTATTGTTCGATCTCAGCTGCACATTTTAAGTAAATGACATGTTTAGATCATTCTGGATCATCTTCAGATCTAAAACAAAGTTAAGCTGAACGTAAATATTTTACATTTACATGCTGTGGCATTTTTTTCTTTTAGTGTTACTGCATAGTTCTGACGAGCCATTCTACAACAACATGAATACCTTAAATGCATCTTTACAGCTTACCGCATTAATATTAAATTCCTTCAGACTAACGTTACATTATCTGTAAAATATATTCAGTTACTCTTTCCACCAGCCAAATTTTAATATTTCAGAAATTTCTGATAATCCTGTTTAATGAAAAAAAAATTTATTATGTAAAAAGAATGGATGAAAATGGGGAAGAAAGGCTTTAAATATTTTTGTTATTTACTCTTTCAGTACGAATTTTGTTGTAGAACCCATTTTTTTACGTGTGGTAATAAAAATTCATTTAGACAGAATTAACCACATTTAAAATTACGTGAACTTTAGCAACCCTCTCATGCTGATAAATTCAAACTAACTGATTAATAACATTTATGACTTTGAAAATTATTTAAATTAAATTTTTTTACGTATTTCGGCCTTGGCACACATTTTCTAGATGCAGTGGGTTTTTAAATATTTACTGAATTCTTTCCCGGCGTTAGCTATGGAACACAAGACTGTCTCTGTTAGCATAAAATGGTTAAATATTGCCAAGCCGACCTGAACGTTTAATTATCATTGACAAAACACCCTTCACTATACGTTTAAGTTATTTGCTTTAGAAACTGAAAAAACCAACAGATTAACAACTTCAACGTTAATTATCCGCCTATGAATGCACAAATGTAAAACCAGTAATAAATTCAGTCAGCCTCAGGATCGCTGTAAAAGAAAAATATTTCGTAATTCACTGCTAATTTTACCCGCTCCCGATTTACGGGTTTGGTTAATTTTATAGAGGAACAAATTTTTAAATGTGCCACCGCTGCAAATCGTTCGGTCGCGGCACAGCCCAGCAACACCAACAATAATCGCTAAAAACGCTGAAAATTCTTTCTAGAAATATTATAGATGACATGGGCAAGCTAATTTACATTAGTAATACACAATTCTGATAAATTATAATGTATTTAGACCACAACAATAATTAAAATTACACACCTTTATAATTTCTCCTCTAATGGCGGCTAGAGATAGATACAGACAAAAGAAGTCTACTCATTCATATAACGCTATGTCACAGGTTCCCCTCTCTCTCAGCTCTCGGGGAAGACAAAGAATGCACATTATGTATTCCTATTTATACTATTGCTGATTGTGAATGTCTCTTTGTAATCTTACAACATTATTTTCCTCTGTGGCTGTATTTTACATTTTTTTCACCGCAGATATTAACATATTTCGTAATTACATTATGAGTATAGAAATATTACAATCATAAATACATCGAGAATATTATTACAGAAAATATTACAATAATAACCAACGTCCTTTATACAAAATTAAGTAATATTCTTGTTAAACAATTACAGTGTATACGAATTGCTTCATAGCGGCGTTTATAGTACAATTAAATTTTAGTTTATTAATAGTGTGTGTGCTGCCAGGGAACGTTACATTGCCCCCTGGCAGCATTTGGCAAAGAGTTTCTATACTTTGACACAATGGTGCCAGTAACGTTCTTCACAATTCTGTATTTTTTTATGGAATGGCTCTTTTAATTAGTCCCAGGGTTATATATTTTCATGGCTCCCCCATTTGGGCGAAGGCAGACAGGAAACCTGGGCAAAACTGTGCCGGAGCCCAGCCATCCCAATTGGTTCATGATTAATCTTGTCTCTTTAACAGTCATTCTTTTGAAATGATTTAGCAGTTTGTCATCAACGGTTACATAATATCACAGTCGCATACAGTTCAATGAAAGTTTGTTGTGTGAGTTTAACAACTCGTAATTATCACATTGCGATATACTGCGAGGTCACTTGTCCTAGGATATATCACTTAGTTTTTTTGAAATCATTTAGTACAACGCCACTGTTCATAATGTTCTCACTACCTACGTATTACAAATCCATCTCCTACACTTGTTAGTGTTCATTTTCTCTCGTCAATTTCCGGGTATACATAATAAGTGTTAAATGTTTGTCAAAAACCGAGTTCATTGACATGTTATGCAGTTTATGTAAATATTTTGCAATGTGTCAATAATGCTGTAGTTGGTGAGCGGTGCGGAGTGATTTGATTGTTGAGCGGCGCTCGGCGCGGCGCGTCTGCTCCGTGTAGGTCACCGCCCCCGGTGTTGACAGCTACGGCGCGGAGAGGCGTGTGGCTGTCTGGTCTGCTACGGGTTGCTGCGGCCGCTGCATGGCTGAAGTAGCCGGATGCGCGTTGTATATCAGCTCGCCCGTGTGACATCTTCTTGCAGTGCTCCAGCAAACATGCAACAAGTTCACAAACAGTGTACTATCATTATGGGCATTTTTCCTGCTGTGGGAAAGAACGCACACAGTTATTGGCAGTTATTATTCAGTAGGCCTTCACTAGTCTGGTTTGCACAATGTTTCGTTGTCACAGTAACACGTTTTATGGACACACAATATTTTTTCACCATGTCATGACTTGTCATTAGTCACAAGCAAGTTTTTACCTTAGAACAATATGTATCTCTGTAGTCAATGCGCTTTCCTGGTGTCCCTTGACATACAAAGAATATTTTTTTTTTTGTACACACGCACAGTACAAGTTATAGTTTGACACTAGCTTGGTCCACCGTCTATTATCGGCTCACTGGTCGTGTCGTGCTAGTTCCTTGTCCACTTGCACACACGGTGATGATACAGTTTCTTATTGCTTGTTCAAAACAACCTCGTGACGTATTGCTGCAGTTTTAACAGTCACTGTCTGTCTCTGCCACACAATACTGCACTTTTGTTTAAGTTTTTTTCAGTTACAATGTCCGTTGTGCAATTTTTTGTAACAGCACATGCGTAACTTCTTTGTTCGCTCTTTACCAAGGTGTGTGATAATTGCGTAAATGGTAACAAATATTAAAATTTCATATTAGTTTGCCCAAAAATCATCTATATTTATGTTCCAGTAGATTTTATTTGTGCATTCCAGCCGGATTCAGGCATATTGTTCAATAACTCCTTTGAAATTATGTCTCACTTTACTTGCAAGGTCCTACTTAACTACAGTGCAGTCTCTGTACGCTGAAACTGACTTGGACTGTATCAGGCTAGCTGTTTTTTACTGATTCGATCTGCACATGCTTCAATTGAAGCTTTTTTGTGCGTAACTTTGCGTTACTTAAATTTGCAATAAGTTTGCCTCCCATGGTGCGCTCGGGTCACTACTTGGTGCTTTACTCTCTTTGATAATACTGGTTTGAAAATAAAGTTCTCAGGGTCTCATATTATTTATATTATTCTGGGTTCGAACCTGTCAATCTGACAGCTACACACACACACACACACACACACACACACACACATATATATATATATATATATATATATATATATATATATATATATATATATATACATGTAATAGAAAAGACTGTACCAAGTAATATTTCAAGTTTGACACTCATACAGAATATTATGCAGGACACAAACTAATCACTTCTAAAATGTTCCTCGTGACTGATCTCTGTCACAATTTAACTGCACTGATCAGGTTATGTGTGCAGACATTTAGAGCATGTTTAAGCTAACACCAATCAAAAAGAAGACGTAACACAAATAACCATAAACGAAAGAGAAAGTCAATCATATTCTTATAACTAAATACTTCTACACTAGTACATTATCTCTACAGATAACACATTATTAATGTTCATTCATTTCCAAAAGAATGGTGTACCTTTTTACACATAACACATAGGACTATTAGTCATTTACTGTAGGAATATTTTCACATCCTTACGCGAATACAGTCCCCGTACACTCCCTGATTGGAGATCTGCTAAGACATAGCTACACTCATGTGGCACACTTACTATTCTGAAAGGTCCATTGTAAATCAATTGCCACTTGCTATTCTGTTTCAAGGATGCCGAGGACTTACGATGATTGCGTAAGGGCACCAAGTCCCCAACACTAAGTTCTTTATTATTCGTCACATGTCGATTATATTTTTCTTTCCTTTTCTGAGCGCACCTGGTAAGGTTGCACCCTGCTTTCCTTATCCTCTCTTCCTTAGGCTCAGGAATGACTAGGACCTTAGGCAAAGGTGCCAGCTACTCATTCAGTACTCTATTGTTATTCATTATAATCTCAGTTGTTGGATACCCCGTAGAGGCATGCGGGGTTGCGTTGTGAATTTCCAAAAATTTAGGTATCAGATCTGGCCATCTTGTGTGCTTATATGCGATGTATAATCTGAAAAATTTATTTAATTCTCCAAATGTTCTTTCTACTAAACTTGCTTGTGGATGAAAACGGGATATTAGTATGTGCTTTATACCTTGTTCATGTAAATAGTTCTTCCAGGTATGACCGGTAAAATAGGAAGCATTATCTGATATTATCGCTTCAGGCTTACCCACCTGTGTAAAATATTCTTTCCCTAACCATTTAACTATTCCACGGGCGGTGGCTGATTTAAGGCAGTATATTTTTAAGTATTTAGAGAAAAAGTCATATACCGCTAAAATGTACTTTAATCCACCCCTGGCTCGAGGGTAGGGTCCTGCTGTGTCTATATATGCTAACTGAAGTGGCCGCTAAGGCACTATAGGATGCAGTTCAAACCTTGTGGATTTATTTTGAAACTTAGCTTTTTGGCACAGAGGACAAGTCCTGATAATGGTGCGAGTCTGCTGGCTTATTCCCTTCAAGTAACAGTATCTGGATAAAATCCATATTGTTTTGCCTATCCCAGTGCGACCCCATGCTAAATGCGTGTGCCACACTGCAGTTGGGATAGTCTGTTGCGGTATACACACGACTCCATGGTCATTTGACACACCTGTTTTATAATACAGAATATTATCTACTATTTTGAAGTTCTGCACACTTTTAAGATTGGTACCTTCTTTAATTTTGCTAATGACATCTCGCCAAATCGGATCAGTTTCCTGCAATGTAGACATATTCTTACACATATGTAAAAAGTCCCTCCTATGTACTTTATCTTGTACTAGGAGTATTCGATATTCCTCCGATTGTTCCAAAATCTTTGACACTGAGGATTGCCCTAATGGGAGCCTCGACAAGGCGTCAGCTACAACATTATCTTGCCCTTTTATGTACATAATCTTAATTTTATATTCCTGCAATGCTAACCTCCATCTTAGCAAGCGGGTGTGGTATAATTTGCAAGACATTAAATAGCTCAGAGCCTGGTGGTCGCTGAAGACTTTGATTTCTTTGCCATAGATGTAATAATTGAATTTCTTTACCGCCCAAACCACTGCAAGAGCCTCTAACTCGGTAGCGGAATATGCTCTCTCACAGCTGTTTAGTGTGCGGCTGGCAAATCCGATTACGTTGATTGTTGTGGGGTCGTTGCTCCTATCCCACTGAAACAAACAAGCGCTCAGACCGTATGAACACGAATCTGTCGCTATGCAAAAATCCCTTGTCATGACTGGGTGTCGCAGTATGTTTGCATTCACCAAGGAGTTTTTGATAGCGTCAAATGCGCGTTGACATTCTTCTGTCCATACCCAGTGCGCATTTTTACGCAACAGGCTCAATAACGACTCGTTATTCATTAATTGATTTGGAACAAACCGTGTAAAAAAAGATGCAAGACCTATAAACGCTTTGAGTTGTCTCTTAGTTCTCGGGCTAGGAAACCCACGAATTGCGTCAAGTTTTTTGCTGTCAGGTTTGATGCCTTGTGGTGTTATTACGTGACCTAGAAATTTAATCTGATTACGTCCAAATTTGGATTTCTCAAGATTCGCTGTTACTCCCGCTTGCTTAAACCTTTCTAAGACTCTACCCAGTAATTCTACGAGCACCTCCCAGGTGGCAGTAGCAATCACCAGATCGTCTACATACACTGTTACCCTTTGCAGCAAATCCGGACCTAAAACCGCGTCGAGGGCTGTTATGAAAACTCCTGCACTTACATTTAAGCCAAAAGGTAGTACCCTAAATTGGTAGCTCCTTCCCCCAAATACAAATGCAGTATATTTCCTCGATTCGGGTGTGAGTAGGATTTGCCAGAATGAACTTTTCATATCAACAGATGTCAAATATTGCAATCCATAGAATTTTTGAATTTGCTCATCTAAGTTTTCCGGATGTGTCTTGACAGGTACAATAATTTCGTTTATGTCTCTCGCATCTAATACTAACCGTACCTGTCCGTCTGCTTTTGCTACCGCCACCAAAGGACTACTATAAGGGGACAAAGACGGTTCTATTATTCCCCACTCGATCAGTTTTCTAATTTCTTTAGCTACTATTTCCTTCTTGGACCACGGAATGGAGTACGGGGCTCGACAGTAGGTTTTGTGAGGTTTCACCTCGATATTGTACTGATATCCCTTAACAATTCCTGGTCGTTCTGAAAATACATCTGCATAATTAGATAATAACTGTACCAAATCCTGCTGCTGCATTGAATTCAAATTTTCGGACTGTGATACTTTGTTCACAAGTGCGTCCACATTTGCTTTTAATTGATCACTTTGTACGTCGGGATAATAGAGATTTTGTCCTAAACAATGATTGTCTAAATGTAGAATCCACTGATTCCTACATTTTATGTTAATAGCATTACAATTAGGCACAGGTACCTCTTCAGATCTGAGCGTGGACAATTCTATCCTCCTACCCGCGTTCATCAAACTTAATTTTCCCCGAGAAAGGTCGATTATTGCGTCCCTTTCCCTCAAAAAATCTATCCCCAAAATGCAGGCTACCTTTAAACCCTTTACTACCAGGAATCAGCACGCTATGGCTTCTCCCCCTATATACATCTCTACCTGCACTTGGAGTTTAATTATTTGTCGCTGTGCACTGATGGTTCCAGAGACTTTACAAATGTTCACAGGAAAAGTCAGCATACGCTTTTCTTTCCCCAGTACTCTGAATAAGTCCATACTCATGACAATGGCAGTAGCACCTGTATCTACGATTGCTCGCACATCAATATTGTTAATTTTCATCTCTATCATCGCTTGTACTTTGTCTTTGTGCTCCTTTATGCACGTGGGTGGTTCAGTTATTAATTTATATCCCATCTGTGCCCCGTCATTATACCTGAGGATACAGATTTCCGATGTTTTGTTCTGTGTCGGGCTGCTCTCACTTCAAACCTCAGCCGACGATGGAGAGCGTATCTCGGCTGAATCTAGTTTGTTGGATTATTACTGGTGGATGGGTGTGGCTGCTCTGTGTCGCTGACCTCCACTATGTGTAAGCTGTGTTGCGTCGGCCGCCACGGTTGCGCAATTGGCGCATTTTGTGGTGGCGGTGGGTTATTGTCATATCTTTCACTGTTTTGCCGGTCCGGACTGGGCCTCTGGTTCTGAGGCCAAGTTCGGTTTGCATCGTTATAGGCATTGGTGTTCCACGGCCCCCTGGCATTTTTCCATCTACTATTGCTTGGTGGGCCTGTTTTATATCGGTCACCGAACCTCCTTTTCCGGTCATTGTTCACCGGCGGGCTATTGCCGTTCCGGTCTCTACCTCTATTCCCGTTTTGTACATAATCTTGTCTCCTATTGTTACCTCCGCCGTTTCCCTTATTTGGTGGAGGCGTGTTATTTCGACCATTTCTGTAGCCGTTTCCGTTACTTCTAGCCTCTTCAGAGGCTGCCTTAACATCCTCCTGAATCAGGTCAATTGAGTCCAGAATAGACAAGAAATGTTCCATGTCGTTCTCCGGCACGTGTATAAGTTTTTCCTTTGCGTGTATCGGCAAGTGTGATTTCATAAGTCTGATCAAATCCCGGGATGATATCGGCTCGTCCCAGTAACGGGTCTTATTGATGTATTTCTCAAAATACACTCCTGGAAATGGAAAAAAGAACACATTGACACCGGTGTGTCAGACCCACCATACTTGCTCCGGACACTGCGAGAGGGCTGTACAAGCAATGATCACACGCACGGCACAGCGGACACACCAGGAACCGCGGTGTTGGCCGTCGAATGGCGCTAGCTGCGCAGCATTTGTGCACCGCCGCCGTCAGTGTCAGCCAGTTTGCCGTGGCATACGGAGCTCCATCTCAGTCTTTAACACTGGTAGCATGCCGCGACAGCGTCGACGTGAACCGTATGTGCAGTTGACGGACTTTGAGCGAGGGCGTATAGTGGGCATGCGGGTGGCCGGGTGGACGTACCGCCGAATTGCTCAACACGTGGGGCGTGAGGTCTCCACAGTACATCGATGTTGTCGCCAGTGGCCGGCGGAAGGTGCACGTGCCCGTCGACCTGGGACCGGACCGCAGCGACGCACGGATACACGCCAAGACCGTAGGATCCTACGCAGTGCCGTAGGGGACCGCACCGCCACTTCCCAGCAAATTAGGGACACTGTTGCTCCTGGGGTATCGGCGAGGACCATTCGCAACCGTCTCCATGAAGCTGGGCTACGGTCCCGCACACCGTTAGGCCGTCTTCCGCTCACGCCCCAACATCGTGCAGCCCGCCTCCAGTGGTGTCGCGACAGGCGTGAATGGAGGGACGAATGGAGACGTGTCGTCTTCAGCAATGAGAGTCGCTTCTGCCTTGGTGCCAATGATGGTCGTATGCGTGTTTGGCGCCGTGCAGGTGAGCGCCACAATCAGGACTGCATACGACCGAGGCACACAGGGCCAACACCCGGCATCATGGTGTGGGGAGAGATCTCCAACAGTGGCCGTACACCACTGGTGATCGTCGAGGGGACACTGAATACTACACGGTACATCCAAACCGCCATCGAACCCATCGTTCTACCATTCCTAGACCGGCAAGGGAACTTGCTGTTCCAACAGGACAATGCACGTCCGCATGTATCCCGTGCCACCCAACGTGCTCTAGAAGGTGTAAGTCAACTACCCTGGCCAGCAAGATCTCCGGATCTGTCCCCCATTGAGCATGTTTGGGACTGGATGAAGCGTCGTCTCACGCGGTCTGCACGTCCAGCACGAACGCTGGTCCAACTGAGGCGCCAGGTGGAAATGGCATGGCAAGCCGTTCCACAGGACTACATCCAGCATCTCTACGATCGTCTCCATGGGAGAATAGCAGCCTGCATTGCTGCGAAAGGTGGATATACACTGTACTAGTGCCGACATTGTGCATGCTCTGTTGCCTGTGTCTATGTGCCTGTGGTTCTGTCAGTGTGATCATGTGATGTATCTGACCCCAGGAATGTGTCAATAAAGTTTCCGCTTCCTGGGACAAGGAATTCACGGTGTTCTTATTTCATTTTCCAGGAGTGTATTTTCGCAAATTGCCTAATCGAGAATACGGCTCTGGATTATATACTTCTTTCCGTAATCTATCCTGAATACATGCTGACCAATATTTGGCCAAGAATGCCTTTTCAAATTGCTCATATGTGTCGCAACTGTCCGCTGCTTCGGTTGCCCATAATGGAGCATCTCCTTGTATGTAAGACATAACGAACTGTATTTTCTGTGTATGACTCGAAACACTAGGCAAAATGTTTCTAAATCCCTCGATAAATACTACAGGGTGAACAGATTTCTTCTCCCTTGTAAAGATCTGGAACTGTCGGTTTTTAATCAGGCTTTCTTCAATCACTATTTTGAAGCGACATTTGTTTGTTTCGCTAACATTTGTTGCCTGTTCTGTCTCGCAGTCGCAATTTTTCACTGCTGTATTTATATGCCTATCATTGTTACACCTGGTTGGCGTGACACACGCCTGTCCGTCGCCGTGCGGCAAGCTGTTTCCAGCTCTGCAAGACGACGGTGCCTCAGCGAAATGTCAGTGTGCACTGCCCCCTTTAGGTCTTGCACTTGCGCACTCGAGCCCACGTCTTTGGCCTCAATCGCGGCGTGTAGAGATGGGCAAACTGAAACACGTAACTGTTTCGAAACAAATGAAACAGTATAATGTAATGTTTCGATACGCTGTTTCGAAACAGCGAAACAGTTTGTGTTTTGTTATCTAATAAACCTACATATTTTATCATCTTGACTGTCTACTGTATAAGTATGTCCACAAACACAAGTGAGGTGCGAGGGCGCTAATAATATCACAGAAAGTATGAAACTATCACTTAGGTGTCTTGGCAGTTTCGTATTTCCTGCAGCAAATGCGCTGCTTTCGTGTCGTGTGACTTTCATACTTTTCAATTTTGTCTTTCAAGGTGTTTCGAACCGTTACTATAAATTCACCATGCTTGCCAGCCCTTCCCGTTCACCATTACACTATCAGTGATATGTCAGATTGCTTGCAATTATACCTACATCAATTTTATGTATATGTCTAATAACTGTCACTCTACGCCTTTTCTTTATTCGAAATGTTGTAGGCTTACTTGCGTTTCTTAATATGATTACTGTACATGAACAGAGAAGCGTATGTTATAAAAAAAGTGTAATTTAACTGAATGATTTTCACTTATTTATTATTTTGAATGTGAGTAGTATGCGTTGTTTTGTTGTTTGGTTAGTGTCTATAAAGCAGATGTTACGCCATTTCGGAATAGGACAATCAGCTAGAAACGAAGCTTTATTTTCGGATATCTTAAGCTTCATTCTATTGCTTGTCAAAAAGATTTCGACACTCTTTAAAGTGTTTCACGAAGTGGTACGTTGTGTTTCAGTACCTGTGCCGAGCCCGAATCTCGCCCGACACAGAGCGGAATGAAACATCACTGTTTCGATACAATTAGTCCGTTCCAAGCACAGGTGGACTGAAACAGCCTTATTTTGAAACAACTATACAGTTTCTGTGTCTGGCTCCACATCGAATCTGGTCCGGTTATCCGAGACAGGGGCGGAATGAAACACCACTGTTTCGAAACAGTGAACCACAGCCGTTCCGAAACACTGAAACAGTTCCACGTATCGATACATTGTATCGAAACATAGAAACAGTGGCCGAGTCCAGCGGCGTGCACCTTCTCGTCTAATGTGTGATTAAGGTCGGTGTCTTTTGCCTCTAACCAATTCGTAAATTCCTTTTCAAGTTTGTTTGGATATTTTCTGCTCTATTGCATGATTTGTGTCAATTTCTAATTTTTCCATCCTGTTAGCCAGTAGACTGATTTCATCTACGATACTAGCGTTAGCCACCTGGATATTATCTACTCTTTCGCTCAGTTCTTGCACCGCTTTGGGTATGGTTTCATAGCTTTGTCTCAAACTAACAATCTCACTTTGCATAGCTTCCAAAGATTGCATTAACTGCAAGTCTCTCTCATGCTGGCATCGATCACGCCCTGCTTGTTTAGCATCACGTTCAGTTTCTCGTTCTGCATGCATAGCACCACGTTCTCTATCGCGTTCTGCTTGCATACGTGCAAATTCAGCTACCAATCTCTGGTCACGCTCTGCTTGTTCATGCACAAACGTAGCTTGGAAATTGAGCATGCGCTCGAACATAACCCTTAATGATTGCACTTCTGACACCTCACCACTCTCTGGTCCATGTCTAGTGCTTGTGGGTGGCACAGTATTTCTACTTTCAACTAAATCACTGGCTGGCAGTGGCAACATTTCTTGCCCTTCTGCCCCCAGATTCTCACATTGTACTTCCTGAACTACGCCACTAACATTACTTTGTGCCCCACTTTCTAACTCGGTATCACTGCTTGCTAACTGTTGTTCATTATCAATGTTTATATTTTTCTGACTACGCAATCCAACCATAGTCAACAGAAGAAAAAATCTGAACTAAATATCCTAACACTCAGGTTTCACTGACATAACAACAAGCACACCACTAATGATCCGAGAACACCGCACTGAGGCTACTTTACTACCCACAGGACAACTACACTGTAGCTTTACCTTTTGGTGATCTATCTTGGGTGCAGCTGCCCCCTGGTATTGTGGTAGGTAATAAATTTTTTCATATAATGAGCTCTCTTCTTCAGCTTGCCTCTGGGTATATAGTGTTCTCATGCAAAAAATCATATACAGGTATTAAAACACAATATTGGTTAGGCAATACATACAATACATGAAAAAATTATTAATTGCTCTCCAACAAAGTTCGACTACAATAATTCCCTAATTATCTCATGGGTATTTTGTGGCCACTGCTTATTCGGGCCCCGCGTTGTTGGGCGCCAGTTTAATGAAAAAAAAAATTATATATATAAAAAAATATTAATAATGTAAAATTGGATGAAGATGGTCGTAATTCACTGCTAATTTTACCTACTCCCGATTTACGAGTTTGGTTCATTTTATAGCGGAACAATTTTTTAAAAGTGCCGCCGCTGCAAATCGTTCGGCCGCGGCACAGCCCAGCAACACCAACGACGATCGCTAAAAATGCTGAAAATTCTTTAAAGAAATATTATAGATGACACGGGCAAGCTAATTTACATTAGTAACACACAATTTTGATAAATTATAATATATTTAGACAACAACAATTAAAATCACACACCTTTATAATTTCTCCTCTAATGGCGGCTAAAGATAGACGCAGACAAAAGAAGTCTACTCATTCATATAATGCTACGTCACAGGTTCCTCTCTCTCTCTCTCTCTCTCTCTCTCTCTCTCTCTCTCTCTCTCTCTCTCTCTCAGCTCTCGGGGAAGACGACAAAGAATGCACATTATGTATTCCTATTTATACTATTGCTGATTGTGAATGTCTCTTTGTAATCTTACAACATTATTTTCCTCTGTGGCTGTATTTTACATTTTTTTCACAGCAGATATTAACATATTTCGTAATTACATTATAAGTATAGAAATATTACAATCATAAATACATCGAGAATATTATTACAGAAAATATTACAATAATAACCAACGTCCTTTATACAAAATTAAATAATATTTTTTGTTAAACAATTACAGTATATTCGAATTTCTGCATAGCGGCGTATATAGTACAATTAAATTTTAGTTTATTAGTAGTATGTGTGCTGCCAGGGAACGTTACACCTGCCATACAGTTTTGTTGGTACTACGTTCATGTCTTATAAGACTTTCTGCAAATATTGTCGGACGGTCGTTTCTTCTTCAGCAATACAATCTTTCTCAACAACAGGATCATCTACAGTATTTTCGTAAAAATTGTCCACGTCGCTCAGAAGACTATCATCTTCTACAACATTACAAAGATCAGTTACATGTTCTTCTGTACTAGTTACAAACGATATACCCAAGTCTTCAACGTTAGCTGCAAAGTTTGCCAGTTACCAAAAATGGTACGTGTCAGCTATACTTTGTTTTTCTTATTTTCAAAACTATTTTTTAGGAGCTACAAGTTTGGTATCAACATTTGTGTCAACCCCAGAAATCAGGGTCTCTTTTTTTTTTTTTAATTCTGCTCAACTTTCTGAATATGTGTGTGAATGTTTTCGGAAACAATTTTAATTTGTTCTGTCATGCCCAACTTAGTCTTTGGCCTGCTTTGTTTCACTACTGAGATTAGTTTCTACTTCTCCCAATACTGACTCTGCTGCCAAGACCTTTTATTCTATATTATAAACTTTACCTTGGAAATTATGTACTTCACAATGTAACATTTCCATTCCTTCACATAAATTCGAGATGTGTTGTCCTGTTTTGGCCCGAAAATGTGCCAGATTTGAAATTCTCGAAACAAGATACTGCTTAGTTTATTCAACACTATTCTTGGTTTGTTTTACAGCATCATTACTTTGGTTTACACAGTTATTAGTATGGTTCAAACAATAATTAGTTTGGTTTACTAACTAACCCAGAACTAATAACTTTTCTGTTTCACTGATTCAACCGATTTATTTTCTTCCTCGATTATTACGTCTAACTCTCCCCTGACAAACACTTCCTCACTGCCCTCCGCTTAGTCCTATTCCGACTTTGGACCAAAAATTGTCATTTTTACTAAATGTTTTTCACATGGCCACAAAAACAAAAAGAAAAGAAAAATCACTATTTAACTTCAGATACGGCACTGCCGTTGTCGCCTTGGCTAGACGCTCTATTTCCCATTGTGATTACGGTCCGATAGTGTATTATTCGTTCTTTCCTTGGAAGGCAATTCCTTTTTGAATCATGGTTCACAGTTAGTAGTATTTATCTTTCCCCGCAACATACATAACATTTCAGTACACACCTACGTTAATCTCAGTGCCTCCAAGTTTTAACACGCCTTCTTGCTCTGTTAGCATCAATAATAGTTAAACTCACAAATGATTAGCAAAACTATGTACTTATAAACTATTCGTCAATTTACGTGATAATAAAAAAATAACAAGTATCTTTTAAAAACAACATAATTTTTACTACGTTTAGTCTCAACGACGCAGAATTCTTCTTTACCAGGTTGTCAAGTGCGATGGTCTCGCTTCCTAAAACTGAGGTCAGTTTTTGCTTTCATATATGTAAGATGAAACATTTTGCACTATTTGTAGAAAACGCTTACAAAAGTATTGGTCACTACGCCTTCTGCGGCTCATACATTATAACTGCAACACTAGATTTCAGAGTCCAACCAACTACGCCACTAGACAATTTCAGTTGACTCACGACTCGATAATACACTGTAAGATACTGATACACAAATGTCAACAATAAAGATACCATAGTTCGCAGCTCACAAATATTTGAATGTATCGACATTTACATCCGAAGATATGTGCACAGTATCGATATGATCGACGTTATATCCAAAAATATACAATTTCATTTTATATGAAAGAAATCATTGTAGGAAGCAATAAGCGTCACATTAGTAGGGTATCGAAAGGGTCATTACTTTGTACCTATGTAGCATCGTAAACTACAACGCTTGACGAAAACCGAGGTATGTTGAGTAGTTCCAGTACAAATTCTCAAAAAGTAAATCTTTGGAACGATCTGTAAATAAAGCTATAAGTTCATAATGATACAAACAGTAAAACATGCATAAGTAAGGGGAATTATCAGTAAAATTTTTGCAGAAGATGCAAATAACTGTGAGACATACCCGTTTTTCGTCGTACTGTTGATTTTTTATCACTAGCGCATCCGTTATCAACCACAAGGTCCAAACTGCCTCCTAAATTCAAACTAATCGTAATCTAACAAATGCTCAATTTTCTTTTCAGTTCTTCCGTACATTATCCTTTTCAACCACTTGGATGCTTGAGCTGTTAAGCTGATCGTGCAATATTTCTTGCACTTGTTGGCCTTTGGTATCTTCGGAACTGTGTGGATGATATTTTTCCAAATGTCTGATGGTATACTGCCAGCATCACACATTCTACTACATACCAACGTAAATAGTCATTTTGGTGCCAGGATTTTACAAACGCTGATGGAATGGTGTCTATCTTCTTTGCCTTATTTTATCTTAATTCTTTCAAAGCTTATCTAAATTCTGATTCTAATACTGAATCCCCTATATCATCCCTATTGAACCTTGTTTCTTCTCCGGCCAAGCAAAAACAATGCCTTACGCTTATAAGGCCTTCAATGTGCGTTTTCCACCTATCTGCTCTCTCGTCTGAACTTAGCACTGAAATTCCATCATACGGCCCTCAGTGTATGCTTTCCACCTACCTGCTCTCTCCTCTGCATTTAGCAGTGGAATTCCAATATACTCTTAATGTTACCAACCTTAGTTTCACCAATGGTTGTTTTAACACTTTTGTATGATGAGTCCGTCCGGAAGTCAACCATGTGTCTTTCAATATCTTCACATTTTTTATGCAGCAATTTCACCTTCGCTTCTCTCCACTTCCTCCATATTTAGTTTCTAAGTGAATTTTATTCCTGTGTTCCTAAATTTACCTGAACAGTTTTGTATGGCTGTTTTGTTGATCAACTTGAATTATTTCTTATGTTAACCAGGGTTTTTTCGCAGTTATCTTCCTTTTATCTACATCTTTCTTTCCAGTTATGTGACTGCTTTTTTTTAAAGATGTCCATTCTTCCTCAGCCAAACTGTCTGCTGAGCTATTCATTATCGCAGTGCCTACAGACTCAGATAGCTTCAACTGTATAACATCCTCACTCTTAAAAAAAATCAGTAATACTGGCCGAAGACTTCCGGCCTTAGAAGTGACCCTCATTCCGCCAATAGCCTTGTCAAAGTCGATGGACAAATGTTTTGAGCACTCTCTTGCCCTTGGGGTGGAAAAATGGCACTAGGGGCTGAAGAATCAGCAATGATCAACGGCATGAGGATGTTGAAGGTAAGATAAACCACTGCATTAAAGACACATAATGTGTATTGACAGGACATTTGGCCTGTGATTGCAAAAGTGTCATGATGACCTCTCCATTGGTAAAAGATTCCGGAACAGTTCCACTTTCACATCTCTGGGACGAAACTGAAAAGGTGGAGTAACCATGAGAAAAAGAGTGAATAACTAACGAAAGAATAACGTTTTCAAGCATGGGCGTGGAATGTCATAAGTTTGATCGTGGTAGGAAAGCTAGAAAAACTGAAAAGGGAAATGCTAAGCCTCAATCTAGATGTTGTGGGGATTAGTAAAGTGAAACGGAAAGAACACGAGGATTTCTGGTCAGATGAGGATAGGGTAATATCAAAAGGAGCACAAAACGGTATAACGAGTGTAGGATTAGTTATGAATAGGTAGGGCAGAGACTGAGTTGCTGTGAACAGTTCAGTGATACGGTGGTTCACATCAGAATCGACAGCAGACCAACACTGATAACGATAATTTATTTATATATGTCGCAAGTTGAAAATGAAATAGAGAACGTATATGATTATACGGAGGTGATGGAAAGTAATTTAAAAGAATTGTCATGAAGAATCAATACTCAAAGAAGTAGGATACACAAATACAGGATGTTTTAAAAATAATATACGTATTTCGAATGCATATAATTATTAAATTTTAAGACATACGAATACGGAACTTTAGACACACATTTACGAACCTCTCAAGTTCAGATTACGGATGTACAACATGTCCTTCATAAAATGGTTCAAATGGCTTGGAGAACTATGGAACTAAACTGCTGAGATCATCAGTCCCCTAGAACGTAGAACTACTCAAACCTAACTAACCTAAGGACATCACACACATCCATGCCCGAGGTAGGATTCGAAGCTGCGACCGTAGCGGTAGCGCGGTTCCAGACTGTGGCGTCTAGAACCGCTCGGCCACCGCGGCCGGCTGTCCTCCATCAGCGACACGAGCAATATCATATCGGTACTCAAATTCCTCCCATACTCGGGCAAGCATGTCCTTCTTCGTTGGTGTTATGGCAGTACGGATCCCGTTTTTCAACTCTTCCAGTTTCTGTGGGAGTGGTGGTACATAAACGTTGTCTTTAACGAAACCCTTCATCACTAAACACGATGATTTATGCGAAAGTGTTATTATTGTCAATAGCATCAAGAATCTCGTCACAAAATGCCACACGTTTGCGTTTGTCATCAGGACGCAGAGCCTGTAACAGCTGTAACTTATACGGATTCATAATCAACCGACTTCTGAAAAAAACACGCCAAATTGTTGTTGTAGGCAGTTTTAACTCCCGACTGGCAAGACGGGTTGATTTTGAAGGACTACGTTGAAAAAAAAAAGTTTGAATTAGTGCAACATTTCCTTCAGGAATCCTGTCGATACCATTTGCGAATATTCCTCCCATTCTGAGGATCAATTTGGTACCTCGACCTGAAACGTCTTTGCATTGTAATCAAGGAATTGCACTTCCCAAACTCGAGAACACAAAATGGTTTCTAATGCGGAGTAGCCATTTTAAACATATGACGGTTACCAAGCAAAACAGAAGTCAACTAACATCTAGCAGCTATTAATATAAACTAGACTATGTATTCGTTTCTCCAATAGCCGAGCCGAGGCGCAGTGATCGATAGTTTGGACAAAACAACCCTTTGTAATACGTATATTCTTTTTGAAACACCCTGTATTAAGGAATGAACAGATACGCTTGAAGTTTTCTGAGGTTGTGCACGCTGCGATAAGGGTTCAGCAGACAAATTAGCTAAACAGGAATGGTCGTCTCTAAAAGGGGCACTCGCAGAAGTTGGAAAGCAAAACATAGGTACATCTAAGGTAACTGTGAAGAAATAATGGACACCAGAAGGAATACTTCAGCTGATCGACTAAACAAGGAAATACAAAAATGTTCAGGAATACAGAAACAAAAATCAATTGAAAATGATATATATAGGAAGTGCAGGGAAGCTAAGGCGAAATGGTTGCATGATGAATCGGAGGGTATCGCTTAGCAAATGATTGTTTGGGTAATTGACTCTATACAGAAAAATCAAAAATCATTCGGCGGAGTTAACAGAAAGGGTGATAACATTAAGAATGTAATGGGAATTCTACTGCTAAATGCATAGGGCAAAGGTGATAGGTGAAAAGACTTGCCCGATGATGTGATAGAAGAAAGTATATATACAGGGTGATTATAATTGAAGTTAAACTTTCAATCTACTGTGCAAATAACACCTCTGGTCAGAATGACGTCAAATTGCAACGGAATATTATCGGAGAATGATGGAAACGCATGGCAGAAGAAAAATATGTAGTTACAGAAAGTAGCAATAGATGGTGCTATAAGCATCATAATTTAATATCGGTCAACTACAAATGACAAATAAATCAAACAACAATGTCTGAGGTGTACCTTTGAAAACTGTACTACTCAGTGTACATGGGTGTATATGTGTACACCGTTAGATACGTAAGCCCATCCACCACGTGTGGGAAAAGTAAGTTTTTAACTGTCCTGAGGCCAAAAACAGTACAAAAAGCATCATTCATATCAGTTTTTAACTGTCCTGAGGTGAAAAACCACATAAAAACCATCAATCACGTCGGTTTTTAACTGTCCTGACGCCAAAACCCGCATAAAAAGCATCAATCACTTCGGTTTTTAATTTTCCTCAGGCCGAAAACCGCATAAAAAGCCTCAATCAAAATCAAATCTGATTATTAATTTCTGTATGACTGATGCAAAACATGTTCAATATGCCGTCCACCGTTTTCTGCGACAAGTTGAAATCGAGAAGCAGCATGTTCCACAACTGATCAAAGTGTTTCCGTGGTCACGTTCAGAATGTGTTGCGCAGTGTGTGCCTTTAGTGCAGCTAAGTTTGCAGTCAGAACACTGAACACAACATCTTTCACATAGCCCCTAGCCAGACGTACCATGGATTAAGATCAGGTGACCGGGACGGCCAGGCTGTAGGGAAATGGAGGCTGATATCCTAGCAATTCCGAAATGGCCCTTCAGCAGTTGCTTAACTGGATTTGCAATGTGCGTAGGTGTGCCATCTAGCATAAAAATAATTCCATCCACACATCCACGCTGTTGGAGGGCTGGTATGACGTGGTTGCGCAAAAGATACTCATAGCACTTAGTAGTGACGGTACAGGTAACAGAACCAGAAGCACTTGTCGCTTCGAAAAAATATGGCCTATGATAAATGATACCGGAAATCCGCACTACACAGCGACCTTTTAAGGATGAAGTGGCACTGTCTGATATGCGTGTGGATTTTCCGTTGTCCATATTCGACAATTCCATGTATTGACATATCCTGTCAGATAGAAGTGGGCTTCGTCTGTACATAAAATTTTACACGGCCAATCATTGTCCACATCCATGCGAGCAAGAAATTCTAAAGCAAAGTTCTCTTGGTGGCAGGTCAACAGGAAGCAACTCGTACACACGGGTAATATTCAATGGATAGCACGGAAGGATGTTTCGTAGGATTTTACGCACCGTGCTCACGGGTTTGTCCAATGTTCGGGCAATTCTTCTTGCACCACACATTTGCACACCACCACTCGTCTCCTCCTGCATCGCTGTGGCCATTGCATCCACTGACGTCGAATCAATTCGTTTCCTCCTTCTACCCGTCTTTTCGAATTTCCGATCAAGTTTCTCCAGACCCACGGCAGTTATCGGACCAACGAATTTTTTCACACTCTTCAGTGTTCCGAGCCTCTGCAGAGCGATGTGTCCACAGTCTACATCTACATATACATCTACATTTATACTCCGCAAGCCACCCAACGGTGGGTGGCGGAGGGACATTGTCATTACCTCCCTTTTCTGTTCCAGTCGCGTATGGTTCGCGGAAAGAACGACTGTCTGAAAGCCTCCGTGCTCGCTCGAATCTCTCTAATTTTACAATCGTGATCTCCTCGGGAGGTATAAGTAGGGGGAAACAATATATTTGAAACCTCATCCAGAAACGCACCCTCTCGAAACTTGGACAGCAAGCTACGCCGCGATGCAGAGCGCCTCTCTTGCAAAGTCTGCCACTTGAGTTTGCTAAACATCTCCGTAACGCAATCACGGTTACCAAATAACCCTGTGACGAAACGCGTTGCTCTTCTTTGGATCTTCTCTATCTCCTCCGTCAACCGGATCTGGTACGGATCCCATACTGATGAGCAATACTCAAGTATAGGTCAAACGAGTGTTTTGTAAGCCACCTCCTTTGTTGATGGACTACATTTTCTAAGGACTCTCCCAATGAATCTCAACCTGGTACCCGCCTTACCAACAACTAATTTTATATGATCATTCCACTTCAAATCGTTCCGCACGCATACTCCCAGATATTTTACAGAAGTAATTGCTACCAGTATTTGTTCCGCTATCATATAATCAAACAATAAGGGATCGATCTTTCTATGTATTCGCAATACATTACATTAGTCTATGTTAAGGGTCAGTTGCCACTCCCTGCACCAAGTGCCTATCCGCTGCAGATCTTCCTGCACTTCGCTACAATCTTCTAATGCTGCAAATTCTCTGTATACTACAGCATCATCCGCGAAAAGCCGCATGGAACTTCCGACACTATCTACTAGGACATTTATATATATTGTGAAAAGCAATGGTCCCATAACACTCCCATGTGGCACGCCAGAGGTTACTTTAACGTCTGTAGACGTCTCTCCATTGATAACATGCTGTGTTCTGTTTGCTAAAAACTCTTCAATCCAGCCACACAGCTGGTCTGATATTCCGCAGGCTCTTAATTCTTTTATCAGGCAACAGTGCGGAACTGTATCCAACGCCTTCCGGAAGTCAAGGAAAATAGCATCTACCTGGGAGCCTGTATCTAATATTTTCTGGGTCTCATGAACAAATAACGCGAGTTGGGTCTCACACGATCGCTGTTTCCGGAATCCATGTTGATTCCTACATAGTAGATTCTGGGTTTTCAAAAACGACATGATACTCGAGCAAAAAACATGTTCTCAAATTCTATAACAGATCGACCTCAGAGATATAGGTCTATACTTTTGCGCATCTGCTCGACGACCCTTCTCGAAGACTGGGACTACCTGTGCTCTTTTCCAATCACTTGGATCCTTCCGTTCGTCTAGTGACTTGCGGTACACGGCTGTTAGAAGGGGCAAGTTCTTTCGCGTACTCTGTGTAGAATCGAATTGGTATCCCGTCAGGTCCAGTGGACTTTCCTCTGTTGAGTGAATCCAGTTACTTTTTTATTCCTTGGACACTTATTTCGATGTCAGACTTTTTTTGTCTGTGTGAGGATTTAGAGAAGGAACTGCAGTGCGGTCTTCCTCTGTGAAACAGCATTGGAAAAAAGTGTTTAGTATTTCAGCTTTACGCGTGTCATTCTCTGTTTCAATGCCATCATCATCCCAGAGCGTCTGTATATGCTGTTTCGAGCCACTTACTGATTTAACGTAAGACCAGAACTTACTAGGATTTTCTGTCAAGTCGGTAGACAGAATTTTACTTTCGAATTCACTGAACGCTTCACGCATAGCCCTCCCTACGCTAACTTTGACATCGTTTAGCTTCTGTTTGTCTGAGAGGTTTTGGTTGCGTTTAAACTTGGAGTGAAGCTCTCTTTGCTTTCGCAGTAGTTTCCTAACTTTGTTGTCGAACCACGGGGAGTTTTTCCCGTTCCTCACGGTTTTACTCAGCACGTACCTGTCTAAAACGCATTTTACGATTGCCTTGAACTTTTCCCATAAACACTCAACATTGTCAGTGTCGGGACAGAAATTTTCGTTTTGATCTGTTAGGTAGTCTGAAATCTGCTTTCTCTTACTCTTGCTAAACAGATAAACCTTCCTCCCTTTTTTTATATTCCTATTAACTTCCATATTCAGGGCAGCTGCAACGGCCTTATGATCACTAATTCCGTGTTCTGCACTTACAGAGTCGAAAAGTTCGGGTCTGTTTGTTATCAGCAGGTCCAAGATGTTATCTCCACGAGTCGGTTCTCTGTTTAATTGCTCGAGGTAATTTTCGGATAGTGCACTCAGTATAATGTCACTCGATGCTCTGCCCCTGCCACCCGTCCTAAACATCTGAGTGTCCCAGTCTATATATGGTAAATTGAAGTGTCCACCGAAGACTATAACATGCTGACAAAATTTATGTGAAATGTATTCCAGATTTTCTCTCAGTTGTTCTGCCACTAATACTGCTGAGTCGGGAGGTCGGTATAAGGAGCCAATTATTAACCTAGCTCGGTTGTTGAGTGTAACCTCCACCCATAATAATTCACAGGAACTATCCACTTCTACTTCACTACAGGGTAAACTACTACTAACAGCGACAAACACGCCACAACCGGTTGCATGCAATCTATCCTTTCTAAACACCGTCTGAGCCTTTGTAAAAATTTCGGAAGAATTTATATTTGGTTTCAGCCAGCTTTCTGTACCTACAACGATTTCAGCTTCGGTGCTTTCTATCAGCGCTTGAAGTTCCGGTACTTTACCAATGCAGATTCGACAGTTTACAATTACAATAGCGATTGCTGCTCGGTCCCCGCAGGTCCTGACATTTCCCCGCAACCTTTGAGGCTGTTGCCCTTTCTGTATTTGCCCGAGGCCCTCTAGCCTAAAAAACCACCCAGTCCATGCCACACAACCCCTGCTACCCGTGTAGCCGCCTGCTGGGTGTAGTGGACTCCTGACCTATCCAGTGGAACCCGAAACCCCACCACCCTATGGCGCAAGTCGAGGAATTTGCAACCCAGATGCTCGCAGAACCGTCTCAGCCTCTGATTCAGACCCTCCACTCGGCTCTGTACCAAAGGTCCGCAGTCAGTCCTGTCTACGATGCTGCAGATGGTGAGCTCTGTTTTCATCCCGCTAGCGAGACTGGCAGTCTTCACCAAATCAGATAGCCGCCGGAAGCCAGAGAGGATTTCCTCCGATCGATAGCGACACACATCATTGGTGCCGACATGAGCGACCACCTGCAGATGGGTGCACCCAATACCCTTCATGGCATCCGGAAGGACCCTTTCCACATCTGGAATGACTCCCCCCAGTATGCACACGGAGTGCACATTGGTTTTATTCCCCTCTCTTGCTGCCATACCCCTAAGGGGCCCCATTACGCGCCTGACGTTGGAGTTCCCAACTACCAGTAAGCCCACCCTCTGCGACCGCCCGGATCTTGGAGACTGAGGGGCAACCTCTGGAACAGGACAAGCAGCGATGTCCGGCCGAAGATCAGTATCAGCCTGAGACCGAGCCTGAAACCGGTTTGTCAGACAAACCGGAAAGGCCTTCCATTCAGCCCTCTGGAATGTTTCTCGCCCCCTGCCACACCTGGAGACGACCTCCCACTCTACCACAGGTGAGGGATCAGCCTCAATGTGGGCAGTATCCCAGGCAACCACAGTCTTAGTGCGATCGGGGGATGCATGGGACGAGCTGGCCATCCCCTACAAACCCCCATCCGGACCCCGCATAGTGATGCCCATTGGCAACAGTCTCAAACTGTGTGACCAAAGCCAACTCTGCTGAAGCTGGGAGCGAAGGGATGCCAACTCAGCCTGCATCCGAACACAGCAGTTGCAGTCCCTATCCATGCTAAAAACTGTTGTGCAAAGAACGTCTGAACTAATCTACAGATTCCCGGCGGGGTCAGGGATTTTCTCTGCCTCGTGATGGCTGGGTGTTGTGTGATGTCCTTAGGTTAGTTAGGTTGAAGTAGTTCTAAGTTCTAGGGGACTGATGACCGTAGATGTTAAGTCCCATAGTGCTCAGAGCCATTTGAACCATTTGAACTAATCTACAGAGAGCACAAACAATTCGACACAATATTTAAACGGTTATTAAAATACAAGATTGCCTAGTAAATGCAGTAATGCTGCTACCTGCGCACTGCTGACACACTGCTCGGCGGCGGAAGGAGACTACGTGATTTTACACTATTCAGGTACTAAAATGCGATGCTACAACTCTCAAATACTATAATACGCCCGAAATTTATGAATTAAACAATGCAAGTACCAATAAGACGCAAAGAAATTAAGAATTAATCTATGGAACAAATAAGTGAGCTAGGAGTACACGACTTTCTGCTGGCAGCTGCTTATCCAACGGCGGCAGGGAGCACACTGCACAGGAGCACAGTCATCATTCTTGTAATAAAGCTATACAAGCAGAGCGCTATCCTCCATTCAGACAGTCAGGCGAACATCGCAGACGCGAAAGGAGGGAAATCCGTGTATCCGGCGTGTTCGTACCAACCCCAGTGGGTGGTGCACATGACAGGTGATTTCATTTACAAATTCTGACACATACAGCTCCATCTATTGACCAATTTTCACACTATTTTTTCTTATGTTATACGTTTTCCCCCTTCTGGTAATATTCCGTCGCATTTTGACGTCATTCTGACCAGTGGTGTAATTTGTACAGCGTTTTGAAAGTTTAATTATAATCACCCTGTATATTAGGTAGTGGATGTAGTATTAGAATCAGAAATTTAAAAAGCTTTGGGAGATTTAAGAGCGGATAAGCCACGGAGGATGGCAAATGTTCCATCATATTTTCTAAAACCATTGGAGGAAGTGGCAACAAAATCTTTATTTACGTTGGTGTGTAGAATATATGAGTCTGGCGAAATACCATCCTACTTTCGGAAAACATTAACCACACAATTCCCAAGATTACTTGAATTGACAACTGGAGTATTATCGCACAATCCGCTTAGCAGCTCTTTTATTCAAGTTGCTTTCAGGAATAACATACAGACGCAGAAAATAAAATTGTGGATCTCTTAGATGATTAGTTTGGCTTTAGGAAAGGTAAAATCATCATAGAGGCATTTCTAACGTTGCGTTGATAATGGGAGCAAGACTGAAGAAAAATCAAAAAATCAAGACACTTTCATAAGAAAAAGCGTTTGAGTACGTCAAATGATGCAAGATGTTCAAAATTATGAGGAAAATAGTGGTAAGCTATAGGGAAAGAAGGACGATATACATTATGTACATGGACCAAGATGGAATAATAA
Organism: Schistocerca americana; assembly: GCF_021461395.2. NCBI lineage: Eukaryota > Metazoa > Arthropoda > Insecta > Orthoptera > Acrididae > Schistocerca > Schistocerca americana. Next base: position 685,562,724 of record NC_060122.1, read on the forward strand.
GATTGGAAGAACGGGAGCGAAGTACTTGAATTAAAAAGGGATTTAGTCTTTTGTTTCTACTATTCAACATATAAATGAAGGAGCAATGACGGAAGTAAAACGAAGGATGAAAAGTGAAACTTAAATTTAAGGTGAAGGAATATCAACGATAAGATGCGCAGATGTTATTGTTATCCTCTGTGAAAGTGAAGAAGAATACAAAATCTGCTGAACTGAACGAACAGTCCAGTGAGAACAGATTATGAACTCAGAATAAATAAAAATTAGACGAAAGTAATGAGAAGTAGCAGAAACGAGAACGGCGAGAAACTTAACATCAGGATCGCTAATCAAGAAGTAGATGAAATTTAGGAATTCAGCTACGAACGCAGCAGAATAACCCATGACGGACGGAGCGAGGCGGACATCAAAAGCGGGCTAGCACTGGAAAAAAGGGCGTTCCTGGCAAAGATAAGTCTAACAGTATCAAACGTAGGTCTTAATTTGATGAAAATATTTATTTATGGTTGCAAAACATGGACTGTGAGGAAACAAGCACAGGAGAGAGTCGAAGCATTTGAGATGTGCTCCTACAGAAATGTACTGAAAACCAGGTGAACTGACAAAAGTAATGAATGAAGTTCTCCGCAGAATCAGCGAGGAAAGGAATATATGGAAAACACTAACAAGAAGGGATAGGAAGATGGGGCTTCTGCTGAGACATCAGAGTAAGTTTCCGTGGTACTAGAGGGAGCTGTAGAGGGTAAAATCCGTACAGGAAGACAGAGATTAGAATATATCCGGCTAACAGCTGACGACGTAGGTTCCAAGTGCCATTCAGAGATGAAGAAGAGATTGGCACAGGAAAGAAAATCGTGGTCGTCTACATCGAACTCGTCAGAAGACTGATGACTCAAAAGAAATCCCCTTTCTTGGCGCATTAATTCTTCTTGACAAGTCTCAAACTTCAGCCTACTCTTCATCAAAGCTAAATCGTGATCTCAATTTATATCTGCTCCTGGGTACGATTTACAAACGAATAATTGATTTCGGAATATCTGCCTGATCGCGGTATAATATAACTACAACACTCCCGTCTTTTCCGACCCTTTCAAGTATACGTCCCCCTCTTGTGATTCCTGGACATAGTATTCGCTATTACTAGCTAAAATTTGCTATTACTAGCTAAAATTTGCTGCAGAACTCAATCAGTCTTTCTCCTCTGTTATTCCTTGTACCAAGCCCATATTTTCCAGTAACTCGTTGTTGTCTCCCATGACTATCAGATTTCAACCTCCCCTTTCGCATCGAATTACCCTTTTAATACTCTTGTATACTTTCTCACTGTTTTAATCTTATTCTTGCAGTTTCGACGTGTATATCTGAACTGTTGTTGTCTTGTTGTCGCTTTCACTTTGTTGCCGAATCTTATGAAAATAACACTATCACAGAATTGCTCACAGTAACTCACTCTCTGCCCTGCCTTCCTAATGATAGATAACCCTACACCTGTTTATGCTGCTGCTAATATTACCCTTTACTCGTCTGACCAGAAATCCTCGTCTTCTTTCCACTTAACTTCAATGAACTCCATTATGTTTAGATTCAACCTTAGCATTTCCCTTTTCTGGTGTTATGGCCTCCCTACGACATTTCTTCCGGCAATAAATGGCCCGACTCGTAGAACATGATCCTTTCGTTGGTTATTCAATCCTTTTATCATGGTCATCACCCCTTGGCAGTCCCCTCGGAGATGCGAATAAGGGTCTAGTCTGGAATCTTTTGACAATGGAGAGATCATCATGACAATTTTTCAATGACAGGCCACATGTCCTGTGGATTCATATTATTTATCTTTAATGCATTGGTTTCCATTGCCTTCTGCATCCTCATACCGTTGATCATTTTTGCTGATTCTTCCGCCATTCAGGAGCGACTTCCCATCACAGGACTAAGAGGATGACCTGAACTTATGTTCTTTCCTCTGATCTCTTTGACAAGGCCATTAGCAGTCTGAGTATGAATTATTATGCAGGGTCTTCGACCGCCATTGCTAGTGGTTTTATTCAGCGTTGAAGCAGCGTCGTGGTTCCCGTCCTTGACCGAGGACGTTACAGACGCTACCCTTGGATCTCTATGTAGGGTAGAACAACGAAAACTTGGTGTAGAGGGCACACGAGAAAAGAGAAAAGCTACCTGGTCAAACACGTTGTTCTTTTACTTTTTAGTCCGTCGCCTCTTTTGTGTAGTAGTGTGAGTGATTCGCACTACAAGGAGAGATGTGCCCAGGTAACCACGAATAATAAAACCATATTACTGACACAGGTAACACACAGTTTATATAGGTTTTGAAAAGCAGCTGAAGAGCTTGTGAATCATTGCAAGTGAAAGGTCATCCTGATATAACGAGAAAGTGGTCTACTCGTCAACAGGACTTGGAGGAACAGTTTGCGTACACAGGCAGTCACAGGAAGGAAACACTGCCGTAAGCAAAGTCTGTATCTGCTACTCTACCATTGTTTTGGCTCCGACTGGCATGTTCAACACTCTGACGAGTGAAACTCCCGAACTGCAACTGGAACTCGTACATTCCCAGACTGACTGGTGATCTACTGGGCGATGTCTAATACAACCGTCCAGCGGAGGAATACTGAGGAGTCGTGCTCGTATCGCGTGGCTTGCGGAGCTGGCGACAGCAGCGTTGTGTCCGGCAGATGTAGCGCCACTAGATACCTCAGCGGCTGCAGCAGGTGTGTTGAGCTGTAGTAAGTTTCCAGGCGTCTTAGTAGTGCGGCAACCCACGGCTCTCTGCTGTGTGGTTGGTGGCTGGATCGTAAGGTGTCAGTCATGGCTACCACAGTTCCAATCACGTGGTATGCCTTGAAATAATCACCATTCTCTCAATTCGCCGTGGAACATATTACGAGTCCTCAACTCTTATAAAGTTTTAGTAATGGTTGTTCAGAGGATGGTCTGCAAAAATGTAACGTAGAAAATTTACTCCAGTCTGTAACGACATCAAGAAATTTAGCAGATTCCAAGATCTTTGCACGAACAATTTCAGATACTTTAAACACGACTGACACACTGCACGTATGTGAGATTTCGCAGGTTACTGCGTGTTAATACTTCTATTAGTATGTACATGTGACACCTAGACAACTACACTGATGAGTCAAAACATTATAACAACTAGCTTAATAGAATTTTCGTCCGTCTTTGGAACGAAATATATCACTAATTCTGCGTATTAGGTGTCTGACAGTTTGTTTGTAGGTTTGTGGAGGTATGTGGCATTAGATGTCTAGGCACAGGTCATGTGAGTTGCGTAAGTAAGTGGCCGCTGATTTCCGTACGCGATGATGGTATCCGATAGCGACTCAGGTGGGTTCCATAGGATTTACATCATGCGAATTTTTTTTGCCGAGACATCAACGTGAGTTCATTATAATCCTTCTCAAACCACTCAGACACGGATAATTAGTACTGCTGAAAGATGACATCGCCGTCGGGGAACACATCGAGGCCGACCGGTGTGGCCTAGCGGTTCTAGGCGCTGCAGTCTGGAACCGCGCGACCGCTACGGTTGGAGGTTCGAATCCTGCCTCGGGCATAGTTATGTGTGATGTCCTTAGGTTAGTTAGGTTTAAGTAGTTCTAAGTTCTAGGGGACTGATGACCACAGCAGTAAAGTCCCATAGTACTCAGAGCCATTTTTGAACACATCGAGCATGAAGGGATGAAGGTGGTTCGTAGCTGTCAGCATGCCTTCGACTACTACCACAGGTCCCATGGAAGCGCAGGAGAATTATCCGTGGCGCGTTGCACGTTTTGAGGCGTCGTTGACCTCTATGACGGTGTTTGTGGAGATGACCATCGATCTAGTGTAGCATCCGAAGAGCGACAAGTTTCCATAGATCGACAGTCGAATTCCGATAGTCTCGTGCCCACTGCAATCGCAGCTGGCGAAGTCGCTGGGTCAACATGTGAACACGTAGGGACGGTCTGCTGAGGAGCTCAATGTTCAATAATGTACCATGAACAGTGTGCTCCGAAACATTTGTGGGTGGGCCAGCATTGTGCTCTTTCGACAGGAATACCACATATCACCATATATCTTACAGTAACGAACAGACAAGCCTCCGAACCATTTAGTGTTTAGTGGTAGTTTCACTGTCCTACCTCTTTCCGTAGATGGTCACGACAGTTGCACCTGAACATTCGACCAGATACTCGTTCTCAGGCTCTACGTAATAATACATGTCGTGTGCCAAAGTCACTTATCTACACCTGCATCTATATTTATACTCCGCAAGCCACCCAACGGTGTGTGGCGGAGGGCACTTTACGTGCCACTGTCATTACCTGCCTTTTCTGTTCCAGTCGCGCATGGTTCGCGGGAAGAACGACTGTCTGAAAGCCTCCGTGCTCGCTCGAATCTCTCTAATTTTACATTCGTGATCTCCTCGGGAGGTATAAGTAGGGGGAAGCAGTATATTTGAAACCTCATCCAGAAACGCACCCTCTCGAAACCGGGACGGCAAGCTACACCGCGATGCAGAGCGCCTCTCTTGCAAAGTCTGCCACTTGAGTTTGCTAAACATCTCCGTAACGCTATCACGGTTACCAAATAACCCTGTGACGAAACGCGCCGCTCTTCTTTGGATCTTCTCTATCTCCTCCGTCAACCCGATCTGGTACGGATCCCACACTGATGAGCAATACTCAAGTATAGGTCAAACGAGTGTTTTGTAAGCCACCTCCTTTGTTGATGGACTACGTTTTCTAAGGACTCTCCCAATGAATCTCAACCTGGCACCCGCCTTACCAACAATTAATTTTATATGAACATTCCACTTCAAATCGTTACGCACGCATACTCCCAGATATTTTACAGAAGTAACTGCTACCAGTGTTTGTTCCGCTATCCTATAATCGTACAATAAAGGATCGTTCTTTCTATGTATACGCAATAGCCGGCCGCAGTGGCCGAGCGGTTAAAGGCGCTACAGTCTGGAACCGCACGACCACTACGGTCGCAGGTTCGAATCCTGCCTCGGGCATGGATGTGTGTGATGTCCTTAGGTGAGTTAGGTTTAAGTAGTTCTAAGTTCTAGGGGACTTATGACCACAGCAGTTGAGTCCCATAGTGCTCAGAGCCAATTGAACCAATTGTATTCGCAATACTTGACATTTGTCTATGTTAAAGGTCAGTTGTCACTCCCTGCACCAAGTGACTATCCGCTGCAGATCTTCCTGCATTTCGCTACTATTTTCTAATGGTGCAACTTCTCTGTATACTACAGCATCATCTGCGAAAAGCCGCATGGAACTTCCGATACTATCTACTAGGTCATTTATATATATATTGTGAAAAGCAATGGTCCCATAACACTCCCCTGTGGCACACTAGAGGCTACTTTAACGTCTGTAGACGTCTCTCCATTGAGAACAACATGCTGTGTTCTGTTTGCTAAAAACTCTTCAATCCAGCCACACAGCTGCTCTGATATTCCGCAGGCTCTTACTTCGATTATCAGGCGGCAGTGCGGAACTGTATCGAACGCCTTCCGGAAGTCAAGGAAAATAGCATCTACCTGGGAGCCCGTATCTAATATTTTTTGGGTCTCATGAACAAATAAAGCGAGTTTGGTCTCGCACGATCGCTGTTCCCGGAATCCATGTTGATTCCTACAGAGTAGATTCTGGGTTTTCAAAACGACATATTACGCGAGCAAAAAACATGTTCTAAAATTCTGCAACAGATCGACATCAGAGATATAGGTCTATACTTTTGCGCATCTGCTCGACGACCCTTCTTGAAGACTGGGACTACCTGTGCTCTTTTCCAATCATTTGGAACCTTCCCTTCCTCTAGAGACTTGCAGTACACGGCTGTTAGAAGGGGACAAGTTCTTTCGCGTACTCTGTATAGAATCGAATTGGTATCCCGTCAGGTCCAGTGGAGATTCCTCTGTTGAGTGATTCCAGTTGCTTTTCTATTCCTTGGACACTTATTTCGATGTCAGACATTTTTTCGTTTGTGCGAGGATTTAGAGAAGGAACTGCAGTGCGGTCTTCCTCTGTAAAACAGCTTTGGAGAAAGGTGTTTAGTATTTCAGCTTTACGCGTGTCATCCTCTGTTTCAATGCCATCATCATCCCGGAGTGTATGGATATGCTGTTTCGAGCCACTACTGATTTAATGTAAGACAAGAACTTCCTAGGATTTTCTGTCAAGTCGGTACATAGAGTTTTACTTTCGAATTCACTGAACGCTTCACACATAGCCCTCCTTATGCTAACTTTGACATCGTTTAGCTTCTGTTTGTCTGAGAGGTTTTGGCTGCGTTTAAACTTGGAGTGAAGCTCTCTTTGCTTTCGCAGTACTTTCCTAACTTTGTTGTTGAACCACGGTGAGTTTTTTCCGTCCCTCACAGTTTTACTCAGCACGTACCTGTCTAAAACGCATTTTACGATTGCCTTGAACTTTTTCCATAAACACTCAACATTGTCAGTGTCGGAACAGAAATTTTCGTTTTGATCTGTTAGGTAGTCTGAAATCTGCCTTCTATTACTCTTGCTGAACAGATAAACCTTCTTACCTTTTTTTATAGTCCTACTTACTTCCATATTCAGGGTTGCTGCAACGGCCTTATGATCACTGATTCCCTGTTCTGCGCTTACAGAGTCGAAAAGTTCGGGTCTGTTTGTTATCAGTAGGTCCAAGATGTTATCTCCACGAGTCAGTTCTCTGTTTAATTGCTCGAGATAATTTTCGTATAGTGCACTCAGTATAATGTCACTCGATGCTGTGTCACTTCCACCCCCTATCCCTAAGGGGCCCCATTACGCCCCTGATGTTGGAGCTCCCAACTACCAGTAAGCCCACCCTCTGCGAGCGCCCGGATTTTGGAAACTGAGGGGCAACCTCTGGAACAGGACAAGAAGCCATGTCCGGCCGAAGATCAGTATCAGCCGGAGACAGAGCCTGAAACCAGTTCGTCAGGCAAACTGGAGAGGCCTTCCGTTCAGCCCTCCGGGAAGTCTTTCGCCCCCTGCCACACCTCGAGACGACCTCCCACTCTACCGCAGGTGAGGGATCAGCCTCAATGTGGGTAGTATCCCAGGCAGCCACAGCCGTAGTCCGATCGAGGGATGTGTGGGACGAGCTGGCCGTCCCCGCCAAACCCCCATCCGGACCCCCACAGTGACACCCATTGGCAACAGCCTCAAGCTATGTGACCGAAGCCAACACTGCCTGAAGCTGGGAGCGAAGGGATGCCAACTCAGCCCGCATCTGAACACTGCAGTTGCAGTCCCTATCCATGCTAAAAACTGTTGAGCAAAGAACGTCTGAACTAATCTACAGAGAGCACAAACAATTCGACACAAAATTTAAACGGTTATTAAAATACAAGATTGCCTAGTAAATGCAGTAATGCTGCTACTTGCGCACTGCTGACACACTGCTCGGCGGCGGAAGGAGACTACGCCATTTTACACTGTTCAGGTACTAAAACGCGATGGTACAACTCTCAAATACTAGAACACGCCAGAAATTTATGAATTAAACATTGCAAGTACCCAAAAACACGCAAAGAAATTAAGAATTAAACTATAACAAATAATTGAGCTAAGAGTATACGACTTGCTCCCGGCAGCTGCTTATCCAACGGCGGCAGGTTTTCTCTATTTGCTGTCCATATTTTCACCAGGGTGATCCCTCGTCCGTTTCTGCTCCTCTTATGTGCTTTTGTTACCACGTCAAGTGCCTGCAGCGCCACCGGGCGGCATCCGTTGTCGCTGTGGCTAGTGGTCACAACGGTTTTGCTGGTCAGTGTATGGCCTGTAACGCTGGCTTTGTTTCAAGCAGTGTACATTTTTAATGGTTTTTGAAATTAGAAGTAAAACGTTCGGCAAACAAGGCCACATCACAATGATAACTGCATGAGAATAATAAAATCGAGAAATAAACATGGGCTTTAGGATAAATGTGTGGAAGAAAAGTCCCCTGCTTCGTCTAATCCCTTCAATTGATTAGATTTCTGTATGTATGTATGTATGTAAATGACTCATCAGGTAGAGAAGTCATCGTCGAAGAATGGAAAAGTTTGGTGGCACATGATGCAATGAAATGATTTCCATGACAATAACTGTGGTAATTGGACTTGGTAGAGAACATTAGATTCTAGGATCGATTTGTAGAAATGTAAATGCATAAACGATAGCATGCTGATAGTGCACTATCATTGCTTCAACAAACAAATTATTTCCAAATATTTAAGAAACTGAAAATATATCAAAGATTAGCGGAATATGGAGATGATTACACTATCTTAAATAAAGTGTAATCCATAACCCAATTGCTTACTTTTTTACCATCAGTAAGTTTAATAAAAATAATCACAATAAAACCTTTATGTCTGCAAACCCTAACAGGGAGAACAAGAGTGAGTGCTAAATCACTTCTGTTTTCTTAAACAACAGAAGAATTAAAATTTAAATACAGCTGAACGTGCACAAGAGAGGTGCCCTTTTTTTACAGTACATTTGAGGATTTTTTAAAATATTTGTTTACGTATGACATAGTGATTTCTTATAGGCCGCATCCGTTTACAGCCGTCAGTGTCCAATTGGACGCGTCGACTTTTTAATGTAAAAAAGCTATATTAAAAGTAATTGGGACGACAAGTGTTGTATGCTGCTCTGTATCAGTCCAGACTACAGTTTCACCAATTTTTACGCGGCGCTGTTTTTGCTATGTATTTATTTGCGTACCAGCTCAAAGGGACAATCTTCGTTTTCCTCTGTTTCATATATTAGACAAAAATGTGCAATTAAGCAACAATTTGTGTAGCCTACAACTATTTCGAAGTCTATTATTATATACTAAGTTCGTGATTTGCTTTCAGTTGCAAAGATGAATAATTTCTGTGGTTGCATAAAACACGAAAACCCCAGGTATTGTCCATGCGAGAAACACGATTCTTCTACATTCACATTGCAAAATTGCAATGCTTGTCCTTCTGTTTTATTGATATTCGTAGTATACGATGATGTTGTCGTAAATTTGAGCGTTAAAGCTAAGTAGTTGTTGCTACCGTGGCTTACGTCAGAACTGGTTTGATGCAGCTTTTCATGCTACCCTATCCCGTGCAAGCATCTTCATCTCCGAGTAACTACTGCAACCTACATCCTTCTGAATCTGCTTACTGTATTCATCTCTTTGTCTCTCTCTACGATTCCCCCCCCCCCCTCCCCCGCCTCTCACCAGTACTAAATTGGTGATCCCTTGATGCCTCAGAATGTGTCCTACCAACCGAAACCTACTAGTAAGGTTGTACCACAAATTTCTCTTCTCCCAAATTCTATTCATCATCTTCTCATTTGTTACGTAATCTACGAATCTAATTATCAGAATCCTTCTGTAGTACTACATTTCTAAAGATTCTATTCTCCTTTTGTCTAAAGTCTAAACTGTTTATAGTCCATGTTTCACTTCCATACAGGCCTACACTCCATAAATATACTTTCAGGAAAGACTTCGTAAACCTAAATATACACTATCTTAGATCTTAGCAAGTTTCTCTTCTTCAGAAACGCTTTTCTTGAAATTACCAGTCTGCATTTTATATCCTTTGTACTTCGGTCATCTTCAGTTGTTTTGCTGCCCTCAGCATCAGCATCAGTTCAATATTAAGTTAGTTGATAGTCGTGGAATTTGCAGTATGAATACTGACTGGCCTTTTTCTTTTCCGGTTAACATTGTCACTTCGATTATGTTTACAAACTCTTCTGAGAAACTGTACCTGGAGCAGTTAATGCAGATTTGATCAACTATCTACACCTAAGACGAATTATAAGGCAGTTAAGGTGATTTCTTACCTATACTGCTGTTATTGGTTCCCCAAATTCAGAATACTAACTTTTTTAATCATCAGACTAAACTTTCTAGCTTAAACTGTATTTTTTTTTAAAAAAAAGGTCTGCTACTCTCTTTCAGTAATACGGTGATATAAAGGAGAAATACTGATTATAATCCCCTTAATTTCCTCTCCGTTACCACAGATAACGTGTACAACAGCTCATTTGTTCTGGAAATACATGATGGTATATGCAAGGTGCCTAGTTGCTTTCACCGCAAAGTGTGTAGAGTTCTAATGATTTGATCAGTCTGCGTGCTTCTAAAATTGTTCCCATGCAAGGAGCAGCACGTAGGTCGTAGATCCGTTATCTTGAGGCTGTAATAAACCAATACTGAGGAAGTAGTTCATTAATTTCATAATGTCGCCACTCGTACGTATTTTGGCACAAAACAAGAAGATGCAAGCTACAAGAATTACACACTACTTTTAACAAGTCACACGCTATTAAGTTATTACAAAATATGCGTCTTGCGACTCCATTAATTGAGTACACTTTGCTAATTCTTGAACTGTTCTAAATTCATTATTTCTATACGAAATTAATAACTGCCCGTCCGCACCGCAACAACATTTCTGACCCCCATGATTGCCCCCTTATGATCTGATATTTTAATGCATTTACAAAAAACTGAAATATATGCGTTCTCGCGTCTACCCCTTCCTATGTGAATAGACAGTGTCGCTACTTCGGTTGGGAGCCCGCTCTAGGCGGAGTTCCGAACACAGTCGAAGAGCTACGTCTGTCTCTTTTACTTATATTTTTAGTTATGTATATAATTCTAACCATCGAAACAAGTACGCCATGGCTAGCAATTTAGAGATATTTGCAATGAAATGAACACCCTAAGCTGCTTACAGGCGTTGACATGGATTTAGAGGGAAGTCTGAAAACAACAGTAACATAAATTACATAACGTACATACAAAATTAAACGTAGACCTAATCCAGAATGATAGGTGGTGCCGGTGAATGGAGCAGGTGTTGTTGCTCCACGAACTTCAGATGTTGAGAAGAGTAAAGGAGTTCTTACTTAAACAGGAGATGCTGCGCCGAGCGCATACTGCATCTGTCACCAATAGCCGATCATGGATACTGGACATAAAACAGTTACTACAAAAAGGTGTACACAGAACAGTAACACAAAAGTCAAGTACAAATTAAGAAATAGGTACATTATATTATATAAAATAACAGCCTAGTATATTTAAGCAATAGCCGGCCGGGGTGATCGAGCGGTTCTAGGCGCTACAGTCTGGAACCGCGAGACCGCAACGATCGCAGGTTCGAATTTTGCCTCTGGCATGGATGTGTGTGATGTCCTTAGGTTAGTTAGGTTTAAGTAGTTCTAAGTTCTAGGTGACTGATGACCTCAGAAGTTAAGTCGCATAGTGCTCAGAGCCATTTTAACCGTTTTTTTAAGCAATAACTCCGTTGCTCTCCTCAGCAGTTGACGTTCATGGAGCCACATCATCATCTCCGTCCAACGCCAAATCCTGTCATTATGGGTATAATTTCTTCGTTTAGTTATGGCTGTATATCATATAATTTATATCTCACTACTAATATTTTGTACTTATATCTCAGCATAAATGGTTTGAGTGTTGACACATTCTGACCGAAATCGATTACAATCACAAATAAATATTTTATTTCGCTGAAGACTGTTTTAAATCCATTGTAAAGTTTCTTTGTTATATAGTTGATTTTCTTTAAGAGAAATGTTCTCAAAAATTGTTCACACTTACCTGCCAGTCAGAGGGCTCTTTGAACCACCTTCAGTGTATTTCTCTACAGTCCCACTCTCTAACAGAGTGTGGGAGAAATGAATACTTAAATCTTTCTGCACGAGCTCCGATTTCTCTTATTTTGTTACTTTGTTACATTTCATCCTATGTTTTGAAGTTATTTTAGAAGTTACTTTCTTAATAAGAAATATTCATCTATGTTTGCAGTCGTCTCTAGGAAATATAGCCCTGTTATTCCACCTACAGTATAGGTCTTTAAACACGCTTCCTCGCATCGTTATCCTCTTTCATGTCGCGTCATTGCCTGTTTCGTAGCTTTATTAGCAGTGGATTTATTCATTCGGAAACAGTAAAAAGCGGCAAGCTCCATTTCCCGCTATATAGGCCACCCAGCCATACACTGCTTTAAACGGCCCCTCACCTGGTAATTCTATATGCAGTAATCTTTCCCACAATATCCTTGTCGTGTCTGCAGCCGGACACGATAATCATTGATCCATCTAGCCGCCATCTTCAGGTGAGGACGCTGTTGATATATCTCGCCAGAACTTCTCTAAGCCACCCACTATATGTTTCTGTAAGAAATTTAGCCCAACTTTACCTCCCATTCTGTAAAAAGTCTACGTTTTATCAAAAGTACGTGCTCACAAACCGCTACACTACTTGAACTCGTGTGCTAACCTTTGGCTGAACAGAACGTAAATTGATCTAAACTGTAACTGGTCTCTGTACAACCTGTCCTTATATTAAATGCGCAACTGAAGTAAAATAATTATCTGACCCTAATCAAAATTTCTACTTACCTCGCGTCTTGACCACGTTTTTGCAGATTTCTCGAAAGCAAAATATCAAGCAGCAATCAGGCATCGACTAAGCTGAATTTCTGTTTCTAAATAAATATCCAAACTGTTGCGCACCACATGGTGCTGTCTGCTGATGCGTAATGATAAAACTTCTGTAAACAGTGGAATGGGCAGAGTAACTATTCCCATGAAATGATATTCCACGATAACGATGGCAAAGAAACAGAGTGAAACTTCGCGATCTTCACACATAACATTGGTCTGAACAATAAGATGCTTAACAAAGCGAACAAGTAATTGGAAAGGGTACAGTGTTAACAGAGAATTTCTATTAAAATCGAAAAGCTTAATCAGTTGACACCTTACTGCATGATTCAGGGAAGTGAGGCGGTCTTTCTCTCAGCTCCGAGCATGTTAACTGACAATAACTAATCTAACAAATTAGCTGCGCAGTGTTGAAGTCTTATCTTAAACTTCTTCTTTTCGAAAATAATAACATTATTCAAAATTTATATTCTTTTCGTTCTGAAAGACACATTTCATATTTATCCTTACTGTCCTTTACAATAAGTCTATTGAGCCATGCATGGCTCGTGTTAATCCCATTAATTGCTTGTCATCTTGTATTACGGTAGTGCTACCTCGTTCTCTTATTCCATTTACTGGCGTCACTAACTTCCTGCCTTACATACCCGTGAGTGGCAGCAGCAACGCGTATCGTAAGCTCACTGTCATACCATCTCTGGAGCGACCGATAGTATTTCCAGGTCGTTGTGTGTCGGGTAGTGAGTGAGTGGGAGACGCACCAGCAGTGCAGTCGCGACGGATCAGCAGTCCAGTCGGTCGGTTGGCGGGGAGCAGCAAGCAAGCCCCCGTTGCGCGAAGTCGGGCTGGAGCCACTGGCGGTTGGAGTGTGAGGTGCTCGCGGATACTACGAAGTTCGTCGCCCATAGATCTGGGACACGAAAGTTGAGTCCTCAACTTACTATCGAACCTCAACTGTTTACATTTCTTGGTTTGATCCTGGTCTCTCTTTTGGGACATTTCGCGAGCAACAACGTATATGTATTTAAGTTGGCTAAGATTCCAGCTGTCTTCCTGTGGCCTTCAGCTAAGTATTAATATCTCTTAAAGTAATGTCCCTGTCTTGCCCTTAACACATGAGATTGTTATTCTTTATTTTATATGAAATGTTATAAGATATGACCTTCTGTCCTTTAAAATTGAAACTCTTCTTTCTAGGTCTTAAGCCGTTAAATTATTGTTGGTGAGCGGCCTTCAGCCTAGTTTTAATATCTCTTAAGTTAATCTTCTTCTCTTGCCCTTAAGCCATAAGATTTGAATGGGGCCTTCAGCCCAATTTGCATGAAATGTTTTAAGAGAAGGCCTTCTTCCTTTTGATTGAAACTCATCTTATTGCTTAATATGCGACCTCCAGCCTAGTTCCATTAAAATTAAATTGCTAAGGCCTTCAGCCGATTAGATTGAAGATTTAGAAAGTATTCGTGGGTGAAACCTCCAGAAGAACCTTGTATTTCAATTTTGTTTAAGCCTTGTGTCTTAGATTTTGAATGTGGCCTTCAGCTGATCTAAAGTTAATCAAAGGAGGTCGATTAAAGTTTTGGGTGTTTTGCATCCTTGTAATATTGTGTGTCGATAAATAAAGTTTGTATGTTGACTGCAATGGACAGGAACTCATTTTGGCCCCTTTCCACAACCTAATCCACTGTATCCTACCAACCCAAGCATTTCATCTATCTTCATCTGACATACAATCACAAGTCAACTTGGCTCTACTGAATACGTTCACCACCTACCACATTTCAACTAAGGACGTACAAGGTGACAATTATTGAGCCATACGATAAAGTAAGTTACTTACAAACAACGGCGTGCACGCACTTTATTCAACATGTAAACGTCACTACATATATCCGGTTTAGGTTATGACATGTTCGATATGCCTGCCATCCTCGGCGCTGATGTGGCGCAGACGAAGAGCTAAATTCTGTATGACCTGTTGAAGTGTCGGAACATCGATACTGGTTGTTTTCAGCTCAGCAATGGTGTTTGGGTTACTGCTGTAGACCTTGTATTTAATATAGCCCCACAAAAGGAGTCGAATGTGCTCAGATACGGAGCATGTGGGCCAATGGAGGCCCATGCCAGTAGCCTGTGTGTACCCTAGAGCCAGATTGCGGTCCCCAAAGTGCTTCTCCAGGACATCAAACACTCAGCTTCAATGGTGTCGAAATCCGTCTTGTTGAAACCAGGGTCACTTTGGATAAAGGGGTTCAAATCATCGCCGGCCGCGGTGACCAAGCGGCTCTAGGCGCTTCAGTCCAGAACCGCGCGACTGCTACTGTCGCAGGTTCGAATCCTGCCTTGAGCATGGATGTGCGTGCTGTCCTTAGGTTAGTTAGGTTTAAGTAGTTCTAAGTTCTAGGGGACTGATGACCTGAACTGTTAAGTCTCATAGGGCTCAGAGCCACTTTCACTTCAAATCATCTTTCAAAATCTGCACTTACCATTCGCCAGTATCGCACCGATTGGTCAGTGACTGGACATTGTACACCTCACACTCACGTGTTGAAGGTGAAGAGACTTCACGTGAAATGCGGATTCTCAGTCCCCCAAATACTCTAGTTTTGCTAACTGACGAACCCATCCAAATGAAAGCGGGTTTCGTCGCTAAACGAAACCGTATTCGGATCAAAGTCCTATTCAGCAATTTTGTGGACAATAGGGTCAGCGAACACAACCGCTGTTCCATAGCCCTGGGCCTTAAGGCTGATGCGTTGCCATTTTATATGGGAAGAGATGCAGGTCTTCAACAACAATTTGTCGCAGTATCTCCCGGTTGATTCCCACCTGTTGTGCAGTTCGTCGGATCAATTTCCTGGGGCTGGTTTGAAAAACAACGCGTGTCTTCTCGATGTTTTCAGGCGTTTTTACCCTTTTTGGACGACCGACATTGCCAACACTGTCGTCACCAGCACTGCCCATCTTCTCAAACTTCCGAATAAAGTTTCTGATTGTTAGTAGCCATGAACCGGTTGTCTTGTGTTTGAACTCGGTCGCAAACTTCCTTTCAGCCACATTTGGGCTGTAATTGTTCGCTTACTAGGCCTTCACAAGCACTGTACGCTAAGGCACGCTGTACCATGACATTTTCGCATGCAAATGCTCTACAACAACAAGTCGCGTGCGCATGCGCATTATAGTTCCCATCATGCCCCGCGTTCCACCATGCTGTTTGAACGTCCTAACGCAAACTGGTCAGAAGTTATTTCATATAGTTCAATAATTGTCACTCTCTTGCAGAGACAAAGGCTGTAGAAGACCAAGGAGTGTTTAACAGCCATATACCTTGTTCTCTCTCTGACGTTCACATCGATAACTTACAAAAATCAAAATAACGTGCCCAACTCACATGTCCTGCACTCTCCCCGAGTAAAATTTTGTACATGTTTCATTTCAGATAGTAATAGGAAAAGAAAAATTCTAAACATGAGATATAAATTATACACACGAAACATGTTACAAATGATGCAAAGAGAAAAATCGCTTTACAAGAATATGAGTTAAAGAACTAGAAGTTTAAAAAAATTGCAAACTTCAAGATCATGTGAATTAAATAATCAATAGAATTCGCCAAAGCTATGTTATCATGTTTCATGATGTCTATGAGAACATTCTGCACAGGTGTATTTTGAAGGTTTACATGTCACATTTTGTACTGAAGTTGTATTGGTGATCTTCACTGTTTTTGGAGCACACAGGAAGCAAGCTGGAGGGTCTGTATCACACAAGGCCTATATGTTTGGAGCACAGTCGCATATGACAGTAGTAATTTGGACGCCGAAGGTAGTTAGAAGTGTGTCCTTGTCACAAAAGACCTAATTTTCATTAGCTCATCGCAATAATGAAACTACTGTGGGGAGTTATGTGAAGCAGACTCAATGCGACTAAGCGCAGTTCTCACTGACAAGCCCATACACGCACAAGCAGTAAGAAGTGTAGTAGCATCTGTTTGAAGCAGACTGTAGATCCATTGGTAACTCCAAAGCCATCTTGTGGTATTTGAAGATTTCCTGATGAAAGTCAGCTGCATGTTATGTCTGTGAAGCATGCTAACATTTGGCGGGACACAGTTACGACTATTAAGACAGGAGTAATAATATTTTATATAGTTGTACAAATGAACTGCACATGTAGTGTACGGTAACATATTTCTAAGTCTCTAAAAGAGCTAAGAAAAAAATGGCGTCATTGTTTTAAAATAATGAATTACAGTAACTTCATACGAGTAAATCATGTGAAACACTGTACAGTCACAGACATGATAAGAAACAATTATTATATGTGTACAGAATAACCAACAGATACTACCCAAACTATTCAAATAAATATGTGTGTTTAGCCATCAATGAAGTATACAAAAGTGCAGGGAGTTAGGTAGAAAGAGACACTGATACCGATCACACGAAAGAAATAAACACGGGAGAATATTGGTCACTCACACAGGTAGGTAGGACACAGATTCACAATTAGGGAAAACATGGGTTAGTAAGTAACAGTGATTCATATCAAAGAATACCTTATGCACTCATTCAAACGTTAGTTTATAATCATACCTAGTATGTTCAGTAATTAGCATGCTATCTAGTTATTTTTCTTCCTTTAATTTGTGCACCTCTTAAACATTTTACCCATCTATAATATAAAAATGAATCGCAAAATGTGTTGGTAAGCGCATAACTCAACAACGCCTCGACCAATTTGGCCAAATCTTTTTTTCAAATGTTCGTTGAAGTTCAAGGATGGTTTTTACGGCGAGAAAAATTAGAATTATTGCTGGAAAAACCCTAAAAATAGCCCTTTTCTTTTTGCTATACAAATGATTTGTAACCAAAACGTAGTCAATTTGAGCTTTATTGCTATGGTATAAAGTTCATATTAAAATGAATCGCAAAATGTGTTGGTAAGCGCATAACTCAACAACGCCTCGACCAATTTGGCCAAATCTTTTTTTAAAATGTCCGTTGAAGTTCAAGGATGGTTTTTACGGCGAGAAAAATTAGAATTATTGCTGGAAAAACCCTAAAAATAGCCCTTTTCTTTTTCCTATACAAATGATTTGTAACTAAAACGTAGTCAATTTGAGCTTTATTGCTATGGTATAAAGTTCATATTAAATTACAAGCACTCACTGTTGTCTAAGCAATGTAGGTGTGTTCCTAACGTCAAAGATCATATCTATCAAAACAATGTGCGTGTGTGCGTTGGAGCACAGAATACATAGTTGGAGAAGTTTAATGTCGCATTCCGAAACTCGCGTTTCTTTTGTATTAGTTTCGGCACGCGAGATAAAATGCATCAGTTTCCACGTCATTACATCAGTCAAACAAAAATCGCGTTACAATTCGTACGGCTTAAAAGGATTTGACTTCAAGTCATATAAAATTTAAAAAAAAAAAAAAAGTTGTCTGTGACCTAATCTACTGAGTTTGCTTTTGTCAACTGATACACGAAACAAATTCGTGTTTTGTGCAGAGTGTTTACTTAGTTAGTGTTTGTTTAGTTCGTGATTAGTGAAAAACTAATTTATATTTGATATGCCTCCTATAAGACGAAGCAATTTAGGTAGAAGAACCAGAAAAGCTACAAACCAAGCTAATTACCGATCTAATCGTACGGCACAAGAACGTGACGACGGAAATGAACGTGAAAGAATTCGGATATCACAAACGCATGAAGCGCGAGCGCGACATTCAACTAATAATCGCGCAAGTTTGAATCGAGCTGCTTTCAGTTACGATGTGTCAATTGACTACAGTAACTACCAATGTGTTGTTATTGGTTCTATGAACTCGGTTTGCTCACACTGTAAGGCATTAAAATACAAAAACGAAGCCAATGGATTGTGTTGCGCAAATGGTAAAGTGAAATTGATACCATTGGACCCACCACCAGAACCATTGTACTCATTGGTTTCAGGAATAGGAACAGATTCTATACACTTTTTGACACATATCCAACAATATAACAATTGCTTTCAAATGACTTCATTTGGGGCAACAAATGTAGTTCAGGAAAATTTTATGCCAACTTTCAAGGTATGTATTATAGCAGTTACTCATAATTATTTTAGCGAACAAAATTTTCTGTCACAAAAGTTAAGATGTGTCATTAATCTTCAATTTCTTAATCACTTATATATCACTTAGTCATCATATTATATGGTGATTCAGTTTCAGTGACACTTTTATTATATTTTATATTTGATAGATATTAGTTCAAACTAAGTATATACTTTTTAAGATCAAATATTATTTAAGTTTGATCACTGACAATCCATTAATTTATACCACAACATAATATTTTATTTTATTTACAGATACAAGGGCAAATATATCACAGAGCAGGTTCACTGTTACCAGTGTCAGATAGCGACAACAAATTCCTGCAAATTTATTTTATGGGCAATTCACCACAAGAAATTGATCTGCGTTGTGCACATAACAATTTAGTAAAGAGGTCTATTGTAGAACAATTACAAACTTTATTTCATCAACACAATCAATTAATTATATTGTTTAAAACTGCCCTGGATCTGATGCCATCCGATAATCACAAAATTGTAATCAGAGCTGATAAAACACCTGCAGGTCAACATACAAGACGTTTTAATGCACCAACTATTGATGAAGTTGCTATCGTTGTAGTTGGAGAAAACTTGGAATCCCGTGATATTGTTTTACATCGTTGGAATGATCAATTACAACGTATAAAGGAAACACACCGCTCATATGATGCACTGCAATATCCCATTATATTTTGGCAAGGTGAAGATGGCTACGATTTCTCAATAAAAATGATAAATCCCATTACAGGTAACTAAAATATTAATTTAGCTATGGCGATAATATCTCAGTCATTATATTATGTATTTTAATTTTATATTTGTATGTTATTAAAAGAAAATCTATTTACAGGTTCTGAAACCAACAAAAAAGTCAGTTCAATGAACTATTATTCATACCACCTAATGATTCGGGAAAATGAAGAAAATCACATATTGAAATGTCGGCGATTATATCACAAATATGTTGTTGACATGTATGTAAAAATTGAAACGGAGAGATTAACATTCATCACGTTGAATCAAACCAAACTCCGATCTGAAGAGTATATTCACCTTCGAGATGCGATTAATACTGATGGAAATGCACAGAATGTCGGTCGGATGACTATTCTTCCAGCAACATACATCGGAAGCCCTCGGCATATGCACGAGTATGCTCAAGATGCCATGTCGTATGTTCGTCATTATGGTACAGCAGATTTGTTCATCACATTTACATGCAATCCGCAATGGATAGAAATCAAGCAGGAGTTATTCCCTGGGCAATCACCCATTGATCGTCATGATATTGCAGCCAGAGTCTTTAGACAAAAGTTGAAATCTTTAATGGATTTCATCGTAAAACATAATGTGTTTGGTGAGACACGCTGCTGGATGTATTCTGTGGAGTGGCAGAAACGAGGATTGCCACATGCACACATTTTGATTTGGTTGGTTGAAAAGATAAGGCCTAATGAAGTTGATGCAGTGATATCAGCTGAAATCCCTAATGTACAAGTAGATCCTGGATTGCATGAGGTAGTTATCAAAAACATGATACATGGTCCCTGTGGAACTCTTAATCAAAATTCACCATGTATGATGGATGGTAAATGTTCAAAACGATATCCACGGACATTAATATCGGAAACAATTACTGGTAATGACGGTTATCCATTGTATCGTCGCAGATCGACAGCAGACAATGGAAAATCAACAATTGTCAAATTAAATCAACAAGATATTGAAATAGATAATCGTTGGATTGTTCCATATTCACCCATTTTATCAAAGACATTCAAAGCACACATCAACGTTGAATCTTGCCATTCAGTGAAATCTATTAAATACATTTGCAAATATGTAACCAAAGGGAGTGATATGGCTGTGATTGGAATTGGTGCAGAGAATTCCAATGATGAAGTTACCCAATACCAAATGGGCCGCTATGTCAGTAGTAATGAAGCAGTTTGGCGAATATTTTCTTTTCCTATTCATGAGAGACACCCTTCTGTTGTTCACTTAGCTGTGCATTTAGAAAATGGACAAAGAGTGTATTTTACAGCACAGAACGCAGTACAAAGAGCTGCTCAGCCACCATCTACTACATTAACCAGTTTTTTTGAGACATGCCAAAACGATCATTTCGCACAAACATTGCTATATTCTGAAATGCCAAAATATTACACCTGGAATCAATCCTCAAGGAGATTTATACGACGGAAACAAGGAAAACCAGTTCCAGGATATACAGATGTATATTCCACCGATGCGATTGGCCGGATTTATTCAGTACATCCAAGCAATGATGAATGTTTTTATTTACGACTGCTATTAGTCAATGTACGTGGCCCAACATCATTCCAACAGTTACGAACTGTTCATGGTGAATTGTGTGGATCCTACAGAGAAGCCTGTCAACGTTTGCAATTGCTTGAAAATGACGCTCATTGGGAGCAAACTCTCAATGATGCTGTAATATCATCACACGCTCATCAAATACGAACATTGTTTTCTATAATCATATCTACATGCTTCCCATCAAACCCAATTGATTTGTGGATCAAGTACAAAGATTATATGTGTGATGATATTTTGTATCAAATACGGAATAGAATGGGAAATCCAAATATACAAATCAGTGAAGAAATTTACAATGAAGCATTGATTTCAATTGAGGACATGTGCTTGATAATGTCAAACAAACTATTAATTCAATTAGGCCTGACCGCGCCCAATCGTCCAATGCATGACGCTTTTAACCAAGAGTTGCATCGAGAAAAACTGTATGATCTCAACGCTTTGAAAGAATTAATTCAAACAAATCTTCCACTGTTAACTGAACAACAGAAGTATGTATTTGAAACTCTTATGAAAGTAACAAATGATGAAACTGGAGGGATTTACTTCTTAGATGCACCTGGTGGTACAGGAAAAACTTTTTTGATTTCATTAATATTAGCAACAATTCGCTCACAAAATAAAATTGCACTTGCACTCGCTTCGTCGGGAATCGCAGCAACTTTGCTTGAAGGTGGTCGAACAGCCCATTCAGCACTAAAATTGCCATTAAATATGCAAAGCAATGAAACTCCAACCTGCAACGTTTCGAAGAACTCTGCAATGGCAAAGGTTTTGCAGCAATGTAAATTGATTGTTTGGGATGAATGCACGATGGCACATAAAAAATCTTTGGAGGCTTTAGACAGAACCTTAAAAGATCTACGGAGCAATAATAACCGATTTGGTGGTGCAATGATTTTATTAGCAGGAGATTTTCGTCAAACATTGCCAGTGATTCCACGATCAACGCCAGCTGATGAACTCAATGCATGTCTAAAGTCCTCCAATTTGTGGAAACATGTCAAAGTACTTCATTTAAGCAAGAATATGCGTGTCGAGTTGCGAAATGACCAATCTGGAAACATATTCTCTAAACAACTCATTGACATTGGTAATGGCAAATTTCCTATAGACATGTTGACTGGCTGCATTAACTTTCCTCAAAGTTTTTGTCAGTTAACTCGATCAAAAGATGAACTTATTCAGAAGGTGTTTCCAGATGTTTCTCAAAATTACAGAAACCATGATTGGTTGAGCGAACGAGCTATACTGGCTGCAAAAAACATAGATGTAAATGAATTAAACTTCAAAATTCAAGAACAAATTACAGGCGAATTGAGGATATATAAATCAGTTGATTCGGCTACTAATCAAGATGATGTAGTCAACTATCTACCGGAATTTTTAAACTCGCTGGATTTGCCAGGATTGCCACCTCACAATCTTCAATTAAAGGTTGGATCGGTGGTTATAATGTTGCGAAATATCAACCAACCGCGTCTTTGCAACGGTACACGGTTAGCGATAAAAAAATTACTAAACAATATGATAGAAGCAACTATACTCAAAGGAAAGTATAAAGGAGAAGATGTTCTCATACCGCGCATCCCAATGATTCCGACTGATGTGCCATTTGAGTTTAAACGACTACAGTTTCCAGTGCGGCTTGCTTTTGCTATGACTATAAACAAGTCCCAGGGGCAATCATTAAGTGTTTGTGGTATTAATCTAGAAAACCCATGTTTCTCACATGGTCAATTGTATGTTGCCTGTTCCCGTGTTGGAAAACCATCAGATTTGTTTATCTATGCGCCAGGTAATCAAACAAAAAACATCGTATACCACAAAGTACTACAATGATAATAATAATAATTATGATTCACATGATTAACAATAAAGCGATTACTTACTTTTAAATCCTTATATATGTTTTATTTAATTATTTTTTATTCACAACGCCCTATCACCAGGGTGACGGTTCTGTTCAGGAGAATTTTTTTAAATACGTAGGCAAAAAAACTGCCATATTACAAATCTTTTTGACAGGATGAAGTCTGTCAGGTCAGCTAGTAATTTCATAAAACTTCCAACAAATACAACTATTTATTTTATCTCTTCTCTTCTTTCTGCCATATATTTAATACGTTCTTATAAGCATATTATTTAGCTCCATTGTCATACCTAACCATCTGTCATATTTGCCCAAACCAGTCATTTCACTTCAAATTCATTTTGCAACTATTTCTTTGCTCATGTACATTATGTACGACTTGTCTGTTACCTTTTTCTCTTTGCTTCCTCCTTAAATGACTTTCATGATTTCTTACACATCTTTCATGACTTATGACAGTTCACTACAATAATACACTAACGGATGTAGTTTCATATTTAATAATAGCCACCCTTGCAGCTGAAGATGAAATGCTGTATGACAGAAAAAAGACAACAAATAAAGAAGCTATGCAGTGACACAAAAGTAAAAATGTACTACAAAACCCTTCATACAATATAGTATCCAGAAACAAACAGCACACATGTAATTACTTTTTGTAATACTTCGTAACGGGGTTAATTTGCATGTTATGGAATAACGAAAAACCCATTAATGTTGGCGATATTGTCCCTGAAACTAGTTTGGAGAAGAAAGTAAACAAAAGCGTTTTTGTATCAAGGCACTCACAATTCCACATTCTATTTATGCAAACACGAACCAACAAGTTACTACTTCACCACAATTAAGATATTATTAGACGACATTAGGTCCTGAACGCCGCGTAACATTCAACTTAGTTGCAACGTTATCAGTTTTCGTATGACTATCATCACGATTAATTTGCTCAGCTATCTTGATGTTTCTCCCCTTTTTCTAAGTGGATGACCAATCTGAATACCCTTCACCGCTGACGTCCACTTTTAAAGCAGTTTACCCTAAATTGAGCTGCAAACTAACAAACATGGATAGCATTTACAGTAATAACAACACAGCTCCGGTTGTGGTTATTGCTTACTGGAGTTGATATTTAGCAGGAAGGTTCTCGTAAAGCATACAACAACGCGACGGACTTAATATGCAGTTTAAAAATAAAAATGCAAAGCTTCTTTGTTGAATTCATAGACTATGTTCTACGAGAATGAAGCTTCTCTTGCACGTCAAGTAAGAGAACTCAAAAAAAGCAAAAATATATTTGCAAAACTTTATTCTGCGTTTATTAATACGATTAAAACGGAACTATTACTGAACACCGGTAACCTCAAGTTGGTGTCAGCATTAAGGTTATTAAACCATAACGAGAGACTATATTGAAAGTAGTATTTTTTCCACGGTTAAAAAGGGTTTTATGACATTCTGAATATGCACTGGTAGCATACAGTCTTTCTGTGGTTTAAGCTAATAGAGCTGGCCACAATGTCATTGCACTGGCAGAGGCGGGTGGCATGCGCCAAGCCATAATTTCAGTGGTCTTCGACCCTGCTTTTGATAAGGTATGTCGCAAGCATCTAGAGAGGGTGCTGTGGCATCTGGCCTTCCACGAGCCCATCATAAACAGCGTCATGCGCTTCCTGCATGCCGCGACTTCACAGGTTATGATCAATGGACGTATAGTGGGCAAGATTACCATCACCTGCTCTCTGAGGCATTCTTGCTCCCTTTCCGTGGTTATGTATGACACTTCTATGGAGCCACTGCTACATAGACTACATTGACGCTTCCAGGGACGTTCATTGAGAGACCTTACCTTTGTCTGCCGGGCGTATGCCGACGACGTGGTGTATTTAGTGCATACGCCATATGAAGTCAAAAGCTCACTGGATGGGAATGCCCAGTACAGTTCCATAACTGCAAGCCACTGCAACCTGATGTCTGGAGCAGTATTCCAGAAGGGAGTTTATCCCCACACCCACTTCGATATAGGATCAAACATTTGGAGGCTGTCTATAAATGTGATATTTGACAGACAGTACACTTTACGTATACTCCTCTCTTTCACGGCATACATAAGTTATCTATAGCAGCTTGTTGCGGTATTTGTACATGGTCCAACGGGTCTATCTACACTGATTTTTATTTATGTTGAAGGCTTATTTAGCTTTTGACTGGAAAAAAATTACTTTTTTTTAACAGAACTGGGCTGCCTGCCAGCTCTATTAGAGGAAACCACAAAAAGACTCTTCGGTACCAGCGCACATTCAGAATCTCACAAAAACCCTTTTAACGGTGGAAAATACTACTTTGAATACAGTCTCTCTTTATGGTTTAATAGCTTTAATACTGGTACCCACTTGGAGTTACGGGTGTTCAGTAATAGTTCCGTTTTAATCGTATTACTATATGCACAATAAAGTTTAGCAAATATATATTTTATTTTTTGAGTTCTCTTATTCGACTTACACTGTAGATGGTTGTTAAGTAGCTTAATTCTCGTAGAACTTAATCTAAGAATTCAACAAAGAAGTTTTGGGTTTTTATTTTTAAACTGCACGTTAAGTCCGTCGCGCTGTTGTATAGTTTACGAGCATCCTTCTGCTAAATGTTAACTCCAGTAAGTAATAATTATAATTGACGTTCTGTTATTATGACTGTAAATGTTACCCATGTTTGTTATTTTGCAGTATAAAATCATCATCACAATTTAGGATATATTTCTTTAAAAGTAGAATCAGCGGTGAAGAGCATTCAGACAGGCCTTCCACTTAGAAAAAGGAGAGAAACATGAAATTGCTGAGCGAATGAATAGTGAAGATCGTCATACCAAAACTGATAACATCGTGACTAAGCTGCAAGTTTACGCCGTTCAGGACCTGCAGTCGTCTAAGAATATCTAAATTATGGTGAAATAGTAACTTGGTAACTTGGAAACTTCTGTTGGTGCGTGTTTGCATAAATACAATGTGGAATTGTGAGTCCGCCCTGATACAAAATCGCTTTGATTTACTTTATTCTCCAATATAGTTTCAGTGACAATATAGTCATCATTAATGGTTTTTTTATTCTACATTATGCAAATTAACACCGTCACAAAATATTATAAAGAGTTATTACATGTGTGCTGTTTGTTTTCAGATACTATCTTGTGGGAATAGTTTTGTAATACATTTTTGCATTTGAGTCAATGCATGGCTTCTTTATTTGTTGCCTTTTTTCTGGCATACAGCATGTCATCTTCAGCAGTAAGCGCGGCTATTATTAAACACAAAATTACGTACGTTAATATTATTTTATTGTGAACTGCGGTAATTCCGTGAATGCACTTGTGGTGCGCACTAGGATGTAATGTAATCTGTCATGTAGTCGATCTTCATCGGTTGGCTTGCAGTTGCTTTAAAAGTGTAAGAGAACCTTGACAATACGTCAGAAAATAGCACCACCTTACGGTTTACGTGTTTCGCGGGTCGCATCGCTTTTCGCGTTTAGCGGGAGTTCTGACGATTCTGTTTCTTATTTCCGTCTCAGTGTGCGATGGGAGTGTGTTTGTTCGTGTGTGTGTGTGTGTGTGTGTGTGTGTGTGTGTGTGTGTGTTTCTGTTCTGTGACTTGTGTCAGTTCCCTTAAGGCTGTAAAGAGTTTGTTGTTACAAATTGTTGTGTTATCATGTATTAACGATTTTTCCTTCCACTGTAGTCTTTTATAGGTAATAATTTCCTTCCATTGTAAATTTTCAGTGTAAACTGTTTCTGTGTTTCAGGATTCGTGAATCAGTATCGATATTTTAGGGCTGGTGGTTTCTTATTTATTAAATGTTTTGCGAATACGGAATGTGTGCTGTCACTCTTCAGAGCTCTCATGTGCTCTGTGTACCTTGTTCGAAAATAACTGCTTGTTTTACTATGTACTGAGACTGACCAGGTTTGCATGTAAGTTACTATATTCCTGCACTACTGAACTAGTCTGAAGTTATTCTGTCTGATGTTAGTCTACGTTGTAATGTGTTACGTGCTGTGATGAAGGCGATATTGTTGAAAATAGTTTCTTGAAGAAAGAAAACAAAAGTGCTTTTGCATCAACGTGGACCCATATACCGTATTATTATTACATCTTAAAGTTTGTTTGCATTGGGTGGTAAGTCCACAAACACAAATAGAAATTTTTGGAAATGCCAAAAATCATATTTAAAGCTCATCAAAAAGGAGTGAGAAGATTTTGTCAGTCACATAGAGAACTATGTATTGATGAGATCTGGCTCTGTCATTACAAATCAAAGAGTGAGAGGAAGAAGATGGTGTGCGGACATATTACACTTGCTGAAATTCAACAAACGCACTTCATTATACTGTAGTGATGCATACATAATTACCACTTGACTGTTAGCAAAAGCATTCTGCCCCAGGTCGTCGTAAAGTTGTTCACACACACTATGAGAAGAATCCAGGTGGTCTGCGGTCACGCAAGTCCTTCAGCATTCGTATTTTCGCTCTCCAAAAGTAGTCCAAGAGAGATCGTCCCTAAACACATATGCACCGTGTCGTAGAGGTAGATGCGAGAATACAGCACAATACGATGAGAAATTATACTGGGAAGGTTGTAAGGAGTGTGTCAGAACTCCCCATTACATTGAAAACAATATATCCAAACTTAACGCTACTCTTTGCGTTGTGTAAGCATCCAGATACGATAGTAACAATCTGAGGTCAAAATACGGGAGCGCTATTGTAAGCATTGTCGTGAGACGAGGACTGTCTGCGAGAGTGGAAGTATCGGTCGAGAGCTCGGAGACAGAAGACGTGTCACGCTGCCCTCACGTCGGTGACGGCAGAGCTTACCAAACTCATGGCCTGATTTCATTTATGTAGCAAAGAGAGATTTATATAGCTTAACTACGCATGAAGATGGAATTCAAGGTAAAATTCGCAAGCACGGTGCAAAAGCAATTGCGGGGTTAGGCTCGTGATTGTTAGTTCGAGTTTGCAATAATCCCTTGTTCTCTTCGTCAGTTAAAAACGCCTTCTTATCCACCAAATAATAATAATTATTATTCTCCACATATAAATAATATGCTGTGGTTATTAAATGTTAATGTAACTTTGAAACTGAAATAATTTGTTAATCTGGCACTCAACCATTATTGACCCCTATGTCATTGTCATGATATTTCTGAACTTTTAAATAGACTTAATTTATGAAATCCCTTCTCATAAGTTATTTAGTATTTAACGGGACCCAAATAAACCCTTTTTTATCAACAATAGGCTTGTTTTAGTGACAATAAGCTTTAGCCGCTGCTGCTGAATGCTACTGCGAATTGATGTCAGCCACATGGAAAAGGGGACTCATCTAAAGACGTGAGTGAAAAACGTAGGTCCAAAACAGAGAGACTGACACACCACAACACGTCATGAACTCTAATCCAGTGGATTCCTCTGGACAAAATTGCTTTTCCTATACGCTTGAGAATTTCACCTTGAATGCCATCTTCAAGCGTAGTTAAGCCATCTAAATCTCTCCTGCCTATGTAAATGAACTCAGGCCATGAGTTTGGTAAGATCAGAGTGACACCTCTTCTGTCTCCAAGCTCTTGACCGACACTTCCACTTCCACTCTCACAAACAGACCTCATCTCAGAATATTGCTTAGAATCGAGCTCCCATGTTTCGCCCTCAGATTGTTTAAGTTGGAGATATTGTTTTCAATGTAATGGAGAGTTCGAACACACTCCTTACAAGGTGGCTAGTTTTATCTCATGTATGTCGATAGGGGCAAGGCCCATGCGACTGCTTACAGGCGTCTATTATTGGGCACAGGTAAGTCTTTGGCAACGTAAGCCTTTGGAAACGCAATCTATGAGGGCACAAATATAGCACCACTTCCTTCTTTAGCTTGCCTGTAGGATTGACAGTGAATTTGTAAGTTGCAGGATCGCTGCACGGATAGGGGGGGGGGGGGGGGTCAGCCTGGTGTGTGTGGTTGCACTGTGTCGTAATCTTGTAGTGGGGCATTGAACGGTTCTGTAGTTTGCTGGTGCTGGTGTTTTGATCCGCGCACCACCTGTGATGGACGTGGGAAGGAGTGAGCACTCCATAGGGACCAACTTCAACGTCACAGGATCTGCGATTGTTAGCCAGGCTCTCAGTGTCCTCTAGAGTCGTACCGAGTTAACTTGGAGGGCAGTGGTGGTTGCCTTGAGGTGCATGCCGCTAACTGGATGCAGCTGGCTTGTGTATTGCACCAGCAAGGCGCCACTGATTTTCACAGTGAACATCTTTCGCCCCCGGCGTCTCTGATGATGTCTAGTTGTCATTCTGGAAATCTTCCAACGTGCTCAAAGAAGAGCGAAGGTGACAGATGGGCTGGCATTGGTGTATTGTAGGCCATAGGAAGTTCCGGCGGTGGCTGAGGAGCACTTCTTCAGTAGTGCGTCCCTGCATTGATGTGATCCTAAAGGAGGGTAGAAAATTTCAAATGACCTTGACTTTGGTACAGCGGACATCATTTTCATCATCTGTACGTCAAAGGTGCGGACTAATACTCCGCTTCACCGCTGGAGGCTGGATGGAATCGTGCTATTCTCTGGTGTATTATGCCATTCCGTGAGCAAAAATCCTGAAGCTATATGGGAACCGTCCTAAACGGTTTTTTTACGGAGTCCCTGAAAAGCCCAATATTTCTTGCAAGGCGGTTGTTGTTTCCCTTGTTGTCTTACTCAGCATTCGTATGACATAAAGGAATTTTGAGTATTTTATGACAATAAGTCACACCTCTCTCATGAATGGACCAGCAAAGATCACATGTACGTGCTTCCATGGGCGCTGTGGCACTGGCCAGGGGTGGAGGGTGTTGACTGCATTGATGGACAGCTCGCGCTGGAGCCGACTGTTCTCTCAATGTACTGCCATGTAAGTGCTTTCGTGCATGACATTTCCCAGTGATCGACATGCAGTAAGTTTATAATTATAATACGCTGACATTGGCAGTGGTCGTAGCCTCAACGTCTGTACTTTCTGTAAGGTGTCCATCTTATTTTTAAGAGAAAAGTGTGCAAGTTTTGGAAGGGAGTGGGTTGGGAGACGATCCATCCAACTTTGGTGAATGTACCTCAATTTCATTAAGAAACTATGTCCTTAGCATTTATGGCTGCCGTGGGGAGAAAATCTTACACGCGCTTTTGCAGGATGTGAGATTTGGACACAATGTTTCCTGAGATGCAAATGCGTGCTGTGGCTCCCTGGGTACTCTGGACAGGACACTGGTTGTAGCATGTTGTGCAGTCAGACGGTTATGAATTGTACAAGTGAAATTGCTTAGGGCTGTGCCACACATTTGCACTTCCCACTGCTGGTGACAAGTTTACTTGTAGTTTGTGGTGGCGCGCTCCATGACATGCTACTTTCTACGTGCGGATTTCGCTTCTTGGGCCCCTCTGGCTTACCTCTGGGTGGACGGACAGCAAGCTGGAACTACTGGAACAAAAAGCACCGTGGAGCCGTGTCACAGAGCGTTCAGAGTAGCACAGTCAATGCAGGGTGTGGCCAGCTATGTGCGAACATCATCTGCGTGGAGAACAGACAGGTTGTCCAGAAGAGTACGACCTCTCACAGCCAGAGACAGGAAATAATGAAGAGATTTGTTGTTGCATCCTGGTGCAGAACACGAAATGTTGTGCTTCTGTGACCCAAATCCGTTAGCGCGAAGCTGAAGGTAGTAGTTTCTAGTAGAGTAAATTAGAGCGGTGTGGTGTGCACCGAGAGGAATGAAATAGTCTGATGGCATTAGTGGTGGTTCTGAAGCACAAGAAACTCATTATGAATTGTGTCAAGTTATTATGGTATTGTCTGGAGGGGCCGTACATTATTAGCCTGCAGTCATAATATTCATGGACTGATTATGATTTCACCGTTGCATAATAGTCATAAGTTAGTTTGTATCATACTGTATTTCTTTATCTATGTGTTAGTGAAGTGTGTGTAGTTGCGTTGGCTTTTAACATTGGTTTCATAGACGGTGGAGGTCAATAGTGGTGTAGCACAGATCCTTCAGCGGCTCTTGCTTGTCTGTTATTCAGCGCGATTCTCTTTGCCCACGTGCCAAGAAAT
This sequence comes from Schistocerca americana, assembly GCF_021461395.2. Taxonomy (NCBI): domain Eukaryota; kingdom Metazoa; phylum Arthropoda; class Insecta; order Orthoptera; family Acrididae; genus Schistocerca; species Schistocerca americana. The sequence goes on from NC_060122.1 coordinate 685,593,673, forward strand.
AATGGATTGATAATGCTTCTATTTTGGTGTCCACTCGCAAAGTCACCTGGTACGAGTTACATTACTATCTAAGAAATATTTAGATGTTGTTAGAATAAGTTTTTTTGTTGTAATTGTATTAATGTGCGTATTTTAATAAGAAGTTTTTAGCATATCTCTACATGGGCAGAATATAGTTTATTTCTCGTATTATCAGCTTGAAGACATTGTTGTGATCAAGTGCAAGGGCTATAATAATTTATGGTTGTTAATGAAAATTTGAGGATGTGCTGCAAAGAAAAGTACTATATACCAAATAAGGTCACAAGGGTTTCTTTTTCCATTTGAACATATATTTTGGCTTAAGTTTGTGTTTTAGGCACGTATGCTATGAGTTGTCCATGTCCATCAGCGCTTTTGTGAGAAAGACTTGTCAGGCACAGGTAAGCCGTTTTGATGGGTCCCTCGTCACCAAACGGAGAGCAGACGTTAGAGATGACTAACTTTTGAAACGCCTCATGGCACACGTATTTTGAGCCTTTCTTGCTTCAGTTATAAAGATGTCAGGCGATCTGGCCGGCATTTAGTATGAATTTGGCACAGTAATTAACTTTGCCAAGAAGTCACAGAATGTTCTTTTAAACTGGCAGATACTTTTTTCTATGACTTCCATATGTTACTGAGATGACTGCAGTCATTTAAGACTAAGTAAGCGGTGTAAGTACTCCACTTTCTCAGAGTTCACAGCTTTGTTGATTTCATTTTTTTCCATTTTGTTGTAGCGTCTGGAATAATAAGCGTAACTCTGCAAGATGTTGCTCTTCTAGCGTCACTCAATAATTTATTGTTTAGATATTATGTTGTATTTTTTATGTTTTAATATTCTGGAAGCATATAGATAGATTACATGAGAACAAATTCCAAAACAAAATCTTGATAGCAGATCTACAGGCAGAAGTCACAGGGCAAGACTTGACCACACCACGTAAAATCACGGAATCTAGATGGTTGGAGGAGGAGAAGGAGCAGGGGGAGAAGAAGAAGAAGCTTGGTGAACTTAGACTCTTACGAATAAGCTGATTCAAAAAGCTTTGGAAAATAGCTCGAGCACCTGCAGTTCTGAATGATAGCTGCTATATCTGTAAACTCCATATGTGTGTTAATAGCCATGAACTGATGTGGCTGTTCGTCTAGCGGCAGTTGAAAACATGTTTTGCATAAACCGGTTGTGGAGAAGTTCTGTTTCCTGATAGCTTCGGTCCAGTGACTGTAAGTTATTCATTCTCTGATTGTGCATTTATGATTGCCTTAAAATCACCAATAGCAAGTAGGACAATTTCTTGTTTGTTCAAACTAACAAAGCTGCTGTCGTTGAACTGATGTGATCGGTCTGAGACAATTTCCGACATGAAGTCATCTCGTAACGGTACCGGCATTGATCTATATTTAAAATAGCGAGATCCTGCTGAAGAATTTAACTGAATGTGAGCTACATAATTATTTGCACGCCATGTGATCGGTCTGAGACAATTAATTTCCGACATGAAGTCATCTCGTAACGGTACCGGCATTGATCTATATTTAAAATAGCGAGATCCTGCTGAAGAATTTAACTGAATGTGAGCTACATAATTATTTGCACGTCATAAATCTGGTGAAACTAGATTTGAAAACTCGCTGTGTAGTGAACAAGATCATCGGATGCTACTGATGCTAATGCAATGCTGATATGATCTATCTTAAAACAATAATAAAGCAGAATTAAGAAATGTACTTTTATGCAATCTCCCCACGAAGCCATGAAATAAAAAATAAAAAAGTGCACAAGCAGGATTTGCTCGTATCTCGCCAGCGTAGAAGCTGTGACAGAAGGCATTGAACTACGCTTCCCTGCTCGAAACATTTCTAACGTTACGGCTAAAAGAGGTAGGCATTAAACTTGAACATCGATTTTCTAGGGAACCAGGGACTATCGCATGAAAAGCCGCTAAGAAAGTACTCAGGATAGGTCCCTCTGCAACTTACCTAAGATTCAACTGAGCCGTGCGCGGCTCGTGTTCATGCCGTTTCTTGCTTGACAGCTTGTCTTTACAGAACTGTCGCCTCGTTTCTTATTCGATTTACTGCTGTCACTAAGTTGCTGTCTTGCCTGCCCGTGAGTGGCAGCAGAAGCGCGTACGATAAGGGCACTGTAGTATTATCTTTGAAGCAACCGCGAGTATTTCCGCGTCGTAGTGTGCGGTGAGTTCAGTCGGGACGCAGCGCCAGTGAGGTCCGCACAGCCAGTACTCGCCGACCGCTTGCGACACACATGCACTGTCCGACGGAAGGAGTCTGGAGCGGGAACGACCGTGTGTTGGTCGTTCGGTCGGTCATCTCTTCGGGCGACGTGTATCTGGTCTTTCGACCGTTTCTGAGCCTTGTCAGTTGGTCATCTTGCCGGACGTGGGTTGGCTCGTTCCCTGTACAGAGATGTCGGGTGGCCAATGGGCAAGTGTTACCTCTGCATGGTTGGGTCCGAACCAGTGTGCCGGGGTCGCCGTGACTCCAAGTTCCGAACGGACATCAAGTGAGTCGGGATTGAGCTGCAATGAGCTCCGGACAGCCATGAGTCGCCCAACCGTTGCTGACGCACATAAATTGAGTGGGGACGACCTTGGTTGGTCGTTCGGTCATTCGTCTCATCGGACGACGTGTATTTGGTCACCGACCGCTTATGGAAACTATATGTGTCGACTTGTGATTTCTCCTTGTTGTTCCACAGTGACTGGTTTTAGGATTGTCGGAGTTCTTGGTGCAAGTGTTTACGTGGAACTGTGTGTAACTTCTGTGATTTCCACTGAGCAATAATGAATGCTGTCTGCCTACTGGAATAGGCAGTCGGTCGGCTGGGTCAGAGCAGCGAGTGTGTGTGTTTCCTCGCCGTGTTGATGCTGTCCGGCACGGCCTGTAGTTCGACAGCTTTTGGTGTTTGTTAATATTTTTGATGGTTATTGTGCCTTGACTATATTTAGACGCCAGTGTTTGAAGACGTAGTGCTGCTGGTATCTTCGTCCTTGCTGACATTTTCCGTTGTCGTGCCGTTTGTCGGGCGGAAGGGAATTGATTAGGTTGTTGGTCGGTCCTTCAGCCGTCCGTGGGTCGGGTTGCCATCTGATTATTTAATCTTACTTGGCTGCCTGTCTCACCTAACTTTCCGTTAGAGTTACCTTTTGAGGCTGACCATTGAAACACTTCTGAGCACTACTGTTCTGTTGATTTTCTTTTAGTCTGAAGTACTGTGCGAGGCCTTCAGCTGTCTATCAGATCAGTTTGTTTTAACTTTAAGGCCTTCAGCTGACTTAAACTAAGCTTTCAAGATTGATTGGTTTAAAGCTATTTTAAAAGGGAGATTTGCCTCCATTTGAAATGTTGTTATCCACTCCTTAAGCCTTGAGTTGTTCATGTTTAGTATATGGCCTTCAGCAGAGCTTTTATGTAATTTTTTTTAACTCAGGCCTTCACCCGTGTGTATTCTTTAAAAGCGATTTAATAACTTTTATTCGGGCTTTTAGCCGTATTGTTTTTGAATCCTTTTAAGGGCATGTGTGACAAGTGTTTTTAGGAAAATAAAGTTGGTGTGTTTTGTACAACTAACAGTAACTGATCTTGGTCCTTTTTCACAACCATAACCTGATCCGCTCTTTTCTGCGAACCTATATTTCATCATAAAATCCTTCATTAACAGATATGATGTTCACCTTGTAAGAAATAATCGAATGACTAACTTTCTTATACAACGCCGCTACTGCATATTTACCGCCCAAAACTGCTCTGCGCTTGCTGTAGCTTCTGTGATATCAGCTGGTGAGGCAAGAACCAAGTTCAGCATAGGTTTCCCCATTTATCATAGAACCTAGGGAACCGGCATCAACAAGGAGTTTTTATGGCTGAATTTTAGTCACTAGTATGAGAGAAACATTTTGAGGATGTGCTGTGAACAGGTTCAGATATCGCTGTAGCGAATGTATACTCAGCTTGTCTTTGTGGTGCAGAGCGGTTTGAGTTGCTCTCATGCTTACGAGTGGTGTAAATATGGGGAGATACCTGACTTTGACCAAATTTTGCTGTGCTATATTCGATATTTTAAGCGGTTTTAAAGAAGATACGTTGCTTTAATCTAAATATTACGGTTTTGCAGCTGACACTTCAATAATTTTTGATATTTCTAATACCTCCATGAGGTTAGAATCTATTAATTTCATTGAATTTGCTTAAAAGTATCAGATGCACGTGTAGTAATTACACCATGTGCGGACGATTTGTTATAGAAAATTTTTCCATTCCATAGTGGCAGTGTGCTACATCAATAAGTTTCGAATTATTTCAGAATAAAAAACGGTCTTCGTTACGAAGTTATTTATTATCAATAAAGCGTTTCGCCCTTTTGGTGCATCATGAAATCGTATAAAAGTAGCTAGATATGTGACTCATCCATCATAAATCTATGTAATATGGAAAATGGACTCTAAAGTATCTGGATATGACGGATGGACTACATATCCAGTTACTTTTGCGTCCATTTTTCTATTCTATATGGCTCTAAAACGGATTTGTTAGATATTCAGCTTCTTTGACATAATCTGAGGATGCCCCAAACGGGTGAACCGAGCTACTGATATTAAATAAATTCGCACAACACTTTGTAATTTGCAATATATTTGGCCTAGGATTGTTTACTCTTTCACTTTTACACTATAATCGACTCTTTCGCGTCATTCCTTTGAGATCAGCTGCTCATGCAGCGTGTGATTGAGGCGACTTCTTTAGACAATGAAAAAACGCTAGCCTAGCTGCTGGGATATGTATTTGCTGCTCGATTGTTTGGATAGCAAACCATGGATTTTTGACAATTCTAGATTGGTTTAGTGAGAGGACGTTACCTGGAAGTCAGCAGATAGCACGTTGTTTGTAACTAATCGCTCAGATGTGGTGATACAGATGTCTATAGTACCACATTCTTCATCTTCTTGATGAAACAGAATGGTGGTGATAGATGCTGTTCTAGCTTGATGAGATGCTGTTCCATTGCTGCCATTGTTGATGTTTCATAATTAGTTGTTATTCTTGTAAGTACTGTTGTATTTGTCGTTGCAGTCGTTGGTTTTGTTGTTCTTATTGTGCCTGCTGTTGCGTTTGATTTTACAGCTGTTGCTGCCTCAATTTCATGAATTCTGGCTCTATGATCACGAAACTTGGTTTGTTGTAACATACATGCCGAGTCCTCATTGCCAATATTATAGTTGCTAAATCGCAGCAAACAATTTTTATTACAGTGTAAAGAATGAATATAAAATTATCACTTGACAGGTCACAAAACCAGACCACAACAGGTAAATACCAAGAGAAGAATCTAGATGATCCGTGGTGAAACGTTTCGAAATGCAAAAAGTAGCGGAAGTGAGATCCAATAAGTGGCGTGGTCATGTAGTATGGTACGAAATGAGTTCATTCTGGCAGGCTGGCCCCTTTTAATTACTGAATGACGTAAGAAGCTAGGACCGTGTGAATGCTCCCGTGAACACGGTGGTATAATAAGCGGAGATGGGGCTACAGACGTACACTGCACGGAAGTTACTTTGAAGCCTGCACTGCCATGTTAGATGCCCCAAAAGATTAGCAAACTGCTGTTTACGAGTGCTTCTCGTTCTTAATTTCTGTTGTGTGCACGCAACAGTTGTTTTGAATACAAAATGTTACAGTGCTTTCGTGAGTACCGCAGCGTCAAGTTGTCATTTTCAGACGTTTTTATCGTCTTAAGCCGTGTTTGATCCAGTAATACAACACATTTCGCATCGTTAAAGTAACTTTTTTGTTATACGTTTATAATAACCAAGAATAAAAGTATATCAGATGTTGTGTTACTCAATTTCCGATCTTTCCTTCTCAAGCCTTTACCCAGTGAATTTTCAAATTTGAGTTGATCGGAAATCAAAAGTCAGATGACGGAGATCTTGCTGGCCAGGGTAGTTGACTTACACCTTCTAGAGCACGTTGGGTGGCACGGGATACATGCGAACGTGCATTGTCCTGTTGGAACAGCAAGTTCCCTTGCCGGTCTAGGAATGGTAGAACGATGGGTTCGATGACGGTTTGGATGTACCGTGCACTATTCAGTGTCCCCTCGACGATCACCAGTGGTGTACGGCCAGTGTAGGAGATCGCTCCCCACACCATGATGCGGGGTGTTGGCCCTGTGTGCCTCGGTCGTATGCAGTCCTGATTGTGGCGCTCACCTGCACGGCGCCAAACACGCATACGACCATCATTGGCACCAAGGCAGAAGCGACTCTCATCGCTGAAGACGACACGTCTCCATTCGTCCCTCCATTCACGCCTGTCGCGACACCACTGGAGGCGGGCTGCACGATGTTGGGGCGTGAGCGGAAGACGGCCTAACGGTGTGTGGGACCGTAGCCCAGCTTCATGGAGACGGTTGCAAATGGTCCTCGCCGATACCCCAGGAGCAACAGTGTCCATAATTTGCTGGGAAGTGGCGGTGCGGTCCCCTACGGCACTGCGTAGGATCCTACGGTCTTGGCGTGCATCCGTGCGTCGCTGCGGTCCGGTCCCAGGTCGACGGGCACGTGCACCTTCCGCCGACCACTGGCGACAACATCGATGTACTGTGGAGACCTCACGCCCCACGTGTTGAGCAATTCGGCAGTACGTCCACCCGGCCTCCCGCATGCCCACTATACGCCCTCGCTCAAAGTCCGCCAACTGCACATACGGTTCGCGTCCACGCTGTCGTGGCATGCTACCAGTGTTAAAGACTGCGATGGAGCTCCGTATGCCACGGCAAACTGGCTGACACTGACGGCGGCGGTGCACAAATGCTGCGCAGCTAGCGCCATTCGACGGCCAACACCGCGGTTCCTGGTGTGTCCGCTGTGCCGTGCGTGTGATCATTGCTTGTACAGCCCTCTCGCAGTGTCCGGAGCAAGTATGGTGGGTCTGACACACCGGTGTCAATGTGTTCTTTTTTCCATTTCCAGGAGTGTATATTATGTAAATATCGCTGAGTAATCGCTGAGGGAATGTTAGGGAAACGTTAGGTTTTTGTCAACGAATAAGTTTCGTTGGAGTAGCGGCGACTCTGGACGCGGGAGGATGTTACGTCAGAGTGCGCGCTACACAGAGAGAGAACTCTGGTGTGAGACTTGGTGAAGTGCTGACGCATGGATGGCGTGCACTGTACTGGAGGAGTGATTATTTAGCGGTACGTGGCAAGTGATGAGCGTGGGCGGTGGAAATATTGGCTGCAGCAACATCAAGAACCCGCCACGCCAATAACTCCCGTGCTCGCTGATTATCATGGAAAGGAACCAGCAGCGGTATCGTCGTCAGCAACTTAGTTACGGCGAGAATGGACTGAAGTAAGATTGTTGCATCACAGCTTATTGTCAACTAGTTTTGTAACGGCGTTACTCAGATTTGTGGTGTTTTGTAAGTGAATAATTACCATAGTTGAATCAGAACTGGTTACCCGTGATTCTCCTAAAATCATTCACCAAGCACTGTCCTGTCCTATTGTTGCAATAATCCGAGTACCGTTTATGAAAAATGAAAATTGCAGTGCCAGTTAATTTTGCATATGAACTAAATGATTCAGTTAGATTAAAAATTTGAATTTGAAGCATTCAATAATTTCAGTCTCACTAAATTTAAATTTGAACTTTAATCTAAGGCGATCTAATTGTTGCAAATAGTGAATCAACTAATCAAATGTAAATGATTCCTGGCACTATGAACAAAAGCGCTAACTGGAATTAATGAGTGAGTGCAAATATCTGTGATTATTGTAATTTGTTGTTAGTAAAGTTCTGGTTCACATATTGACTTGCAGTCGGGCTAAAGTATAGTAATTACCTTTTGATACAGTAACTATCAATTTCTATTTCCCCTTTCAGAAGTCAATAGAGTTTCTTTTAATTATTTTTTGCCATTTTCCAAAATTCATATGAAAATAGTAGACGTTATTGTGAGGTAGCGGCATTGTCACAACAGTAAGTAACCGTTAATATAAGTGTTATCTTGTATGTTTTCAAAATTTCAACTATTAGTTAATAATAATTCGAGTGAAAACTATTTTCTTTCTCGCTTTATTACGTAAATGTTTCAATTACTTTTGCTAACGTGCGTGCAGCCCTCTGTTTCCGCACGTGATCGAGTAATTCTTGACATTGACTGTTCGGCTCATTAATTCACGTACCGAATAGAAATTTTGCCCAATTGCGCTGGCGACCGTATTTCTTTTAGCTATAATTATTTCAGTAACTCTTATTATTCTGTTTCGATCCACGTGGTACCCCCTTCTCGTTGGCACAGTACGTAAATGTTAGCACACTTATTGATCATCTCTCTAAACGATACCGTGACGAAACGCGTAGCTCCTCGTCGGATCTTCTCTATCTCTATCAGTCCTACCTGGTAACGGCCCCATACTGATAAACAGTATTCAATAATTGGTGGAACAAGCGACTTTTAAGCCACTTCTTTCGTGGTTGAGTTCCATTAAGATTCTCCCTATGAATCTGTCTGGCTTCTGCTTTTCCTACTGTTTGTTTTATGTAGTCATTCCGCTTCAGCTCGCCCTGGATAGTTACTACTAGATATTTTAGCGTAGATCCTGTTCCCAGCAATGTGTCATGAATAGTGTAGCTGCGCATTAGTGGATTTCTTCTCCTATTTATGCGCAGTTTCATATATTTACGTTCAGAGTCAACAGCCAGACACTGCACCATTCATCAGTCCTTTGCAGGTCTTTCTGCAATTCGGTACTGTCTTCGGGTGTTGCTACTTACTTGTAGACAAATGTATTTCCTTGGGGTACTCCGGACATTGCATTTAAATCTGTCGATTTTGCTCCGTTAAGAATTACGTGTTGAGTTCTGTCTGCAAGGAAGTCATGAATTCAGTAACAATTCTGGTCAGATAGTCGATATGCTCGTAATTTTTCAATAAACGACAGTGTAGGACGGTACAAGATGCATTCCTGAAGTCAAGGAATATGGCATCAACCTGAGCGCCGTCGTCTACAGAGCTATGGATCACATGGAGGAACAGCGCGAGATGAGTTTCGCAACATTCTGTTTACGGATTCCGTGTTGATTTTTATAGAGGAGGATTTCGTTCTCCTAAAACGTCCTAATTCTTGAGCGTAAAACATGCTCTATAATTCTACAATAGACTGGCACCATCATCATAGGACTGTAATTATGCACATTTGTCCTAGGACCTTTCTTGAAAACTAAAATGACTTCGCTTTTTTTCCAGTCGCTAATTATCCATCGGTACTCCAGCGAACTACGATAAAGTGCTGCTATAGGAGGAGCAGTTCTTTCTCATAATGTTTGTAGAATCATGCAGGTATCTCATCTGGCCCTTATGACTTTCCACTAATAAACAATCTTAAGTGCTATTCTGTTCCGCGGTCGATTATCTCAATAGCTGCCATTTCACAGTTCGTACGATGACTGAAAGGAGGGGCCGTATTACGATTTTCCGTTGTGAAACAGTTTCGGGAGACCGAATTCTGCATTTCAGCCTCCTGTCCGTTATTTCGCGTTTCGGTGCCTGAATGTTCACTGAGTGACTGAATAGTTGACGTCGATCCGCTTACTGTTTTTACTTAATACCAAAACCTCTTAGGCCCTTTACTCAGATCGGTTGAAAAAATTTTCCTTCAATGTCATTGAACATTTTTCTTATACATCTCCTTTTAGGTCTGTTTGGAGCAAGGTGGTCTAAAGCGTTTCCTGTTCAAGTTGATTCGCTAATTATCTGCTCGAAGTAATTTTCATACAAGATATTCAGAATAATGTCACACGAATCTTCTTACCTGGCACCAGTTTCGATAGCTTGACTCTCCCAATGTACACGTAGCAAAGTGAAGTCGTCCCCTGTTACAACTGAATGGAGGCGAAGGAGGAGTTTAGAGTTTAACGTCCCGTGGTCACTGGAGACGGAGCACAAGCTCTGATTGCGGAAGGATGAAGGTGGAAAACGGCCGCGCCTTTTAGAAGGAACCATCACGGCATTTGCCTTAAACGATTTAGAGAAATCACGGAAAACCTAAATGAGAATTGCCGGATGCAGGTTTGAACCATCGTCCTCCCGAATGCTAACCATTGCGCTACCCCTCTCAATAACTGCCTGTGCACATAATTTATTAACAAGTTCCTGCAAGTTCTCTCTGTAGATCTCTGCTACTATAGCTCCTGACCCAGGCGATCTATGAAAGCATCCGATTGATATTCCTGACTGATCTTTGATGCTTAAAGGTCACAAGGTTACTAACATTTGTTTGAGTTATATACACATTTTCTTTGTGGTCAAATATATTTTATCACGATATTCCGCAAATTAGTTTTAGTAGCGAATAGATAATTAGTCTACCTTTTGGAAATACTGAATTTATAATCGTACCGCCCGCCGCCATGTAATGTGTTGCAATTATATTTGAAAATGTTCATAATTTAATATTAGCGAAAACAGTACAGAGGAAACGCAGTAAATTGAGCCTCTTCAAATATTCTGGTAATATTTCACATAAATTCCATAAAACAAGTCATTTTTCTTGTAAGAAATTAAAGCGTCTGTGGACTCACGCACTAGAAAGGATACTCTATCATTTAAATAATTGAAACCGAATCTATTCAAACATAAAAATGGATACTCAAAGTAATATAAAAAAATATCCAACAAAAGAAATGAAACACATTGCCTCAAGTATTGTCGGCAATCTAATTAGTGAATCTATAATAAACCTTTATAGCTCAAAAAATTTGCGCGGGAAAATGAAACAGAAATCGCATGCAGTAAATGAACAAGCGGCAGCGCCACGTCACCAGTTCTGGTACGTCTGCACGTTCACCATGGTTTCCCTCTTATTCATCAACCTTTTTTTATAGATCATCAAAACGATATCTCGGAAGCCAATATAGTAAACGTCGATTTCCCCCTCGTACATTTGGGACAATGACGGCCACCGACATTAGTTTCATAGAAAGTGTTGTCAAACTACCTGACAGATTAAACTGTATGCCGGACGGCGACTCGCATCTGGGACCTTTCTTATCGTAGCGAATGCTCTACCAACAGAGGTACCCAAGCACGACTCACAATGCTCCATTACAGCTTTTCTTCAGTCAGATACTCATCTCTTGTATTTCAAACTTCACAGAAATTCTCCCGAATACCTTGCGAGACTAGCACTCCTGGAAGAAAGAACACTTCTGAGGCCTGGCTTAGCCACAGCCTGCGGAATTTTTTTTTTTTTTTTCAAATGAATTTTGACTCTACATGGAGTGTCGCCAATTCGATATAAAACCCTCCTAGCCCTAACAAGGTGAACCGCGCTTTACAATGTGTAATGCAGTGTAATGACTGCTTAAAAACACATCCTTCAGTTTCCAGTAATGAGAAAAATCTTTACGAATGAAAGAAATTCCTTACATGATTTCGCTATAATTATCACATTTACCTTTGAATAATTTTTTTTTTTTTTTTTTTTTTTGTGGTTTTAGGGCGCACAACTTCAACGGTCATTAGCGCCCAGACTACGTTAGGAATGCACCGCGAGTCACAAGTTTAAAACAGCAACGAAACGGAAAACACGACAAAAGACAGACTGACAGGCATAGGATTAAAAAAAGAGCATACTCAAATGTCCTTAGAGAGGGTTGTCAAGTTGATAAAATGAAGAACGCGAGCAGCTGCTCGTGGGTCATCCGCTAAAATGGCATCTAGAGTACATGGCAGGCCAAGATCAAGATGCAGTGTGTTAAAATCCGGACAGGACGTTAAAATGTGGCGGACCGTCAGCAATTGCCCACATGGGCAGAACGGCGCCGGCGCAGCCGTCAGCAGATGGCGATGGCTGAACCGGCAGTGTACAATTCGTAACCGGGCCAAAACTACCTCCTCCCGCCGAGAAGGGCGTGAGGAGGACGTCCAAGCCGCGGGAAGAAGTTTCAAGGCCCGAAGCTTGTTGTCTGTAAGTGCAGCCCATTCAGCATGCTACAGCGGTAAAATGCGCCGACAAATGACCCTGCTACAATCTGACGAAGGGACACAACAAGAAGCTGTCCGAGGCTGGAGGACCGCAGCCTTGGCCGCGGCATCTGCAGCTTCGTTCCCAGGGAGACCGACATGGCCAGGAACCCACATAAAGCTAACCGAAGAACCGACGTCCACCAGCTGCTGAAGAGAGCGTTGGATCCAGTGCACGAAAGGGTGAACCGGGTACGGATCACTGAGGCTCTGGATGGCGCTCGTGGAATCGGAGCAGATGACATAAGCAGAATGTCGGTGGCGGCAGATGTAAAGAACAGCCTGGTAGAGGGCAAAGAGCTCAGCTGTGAAGACCGAACAATGGCCATGGAGCCGGTATTTGAAACTTTGTGCCCCGACAATAAATGAACACCCGACCCCGTCATTGGTCTTAGAGCCATCTGTATAAATGAAGGTCATATTAATGAACTTCGAACGAAGTTCGACAAAACGGGAGTGGTAGACCGAACCGGGGGTAACCTCCTTTGGGAGCGAGCTGAGTTCAAGGTGAACGCGAACCTGAGCCCGGAGCCAAGGTGGCGTGTGGCTCTCGCCCACTCGAAAGGTTGCAGGGAGTGAAAAATTAAGGTGTTGAAAGAGGCGACGAAAGCGAACTCGAGGGGTAGCAGGGCAGAGACATACAACCCGTATTGACGGTCGAGAGAGTCGTCAAAAAAGGAACCATAAGACGGGTGGTCGGGCATTGCCAGTAGCCGACAGGCATACCGACAAAGCAGTATATCGCGCCGGTAGGTGAGTGGCAATTCACCAGCGTCAGCATGAAGACTCAACGGGACTAGTATAAAACGCTCCGATCGCAAGACGTAAACCCCGATGTTGTATGGAGTTGAGGCGGCGTAAGATGGATGGCCGTGCAGAGGAGTATACAAAGCTCCCATAATCCAGCTTGGAGCGGACGATCGACCGATATAGGCGAAGTAGGACGGTGCGATCCGCTCCCCACGACATACCACTGAGAACACGGAGGACATTTAGAGAACGGGTACAACGGGCAGCCAAATATGACACATGTGGAGACCAGCTAAGTTTCCTGTCAAATGTTAGACCTAAAAATTTTGTTGTCTCCACGAATGGGAGAGCAACGGGACAGAGTCGTAAGGATGATGGGAGAAACTCTTTGTAGCGCCAGAAGTTAATACAGACCGTCTTCTCGGCAGAAAAACAGAAGCCATTGGCGACACTCCAGGAGTAAAGACGGTCAAGAGAACGCTAAAGACAGCGCTCCAGGAAACATATACGCTGCGCGCTGCAATAGATGATAAAATCGTCCACGAAAAGGGAGCCTGATACATCAGCTTGGAGGCAATCCATTATTGGATTGATTGCTATGGCGAAGAGAGCGACGCTCAAAACTGAGCCCTGTGGCACCCTATTCTACTGGCTAAAGGTGTCTGACAGGACAGAACCCACACGTACCCTGAACTGTCGATCCATTAAAAAGGAACGAATAAAAAGAGGGAGGCGACCGCGAAGGCCCCATGTATGCATGGTGCGGAGAATGCACGCCCTCCAACAGGTGTCGTAAGCCTTCTCCAAATCAAAGAACACAGACGCGGTCGGGCGCTTCCGCAAGAAGTTATTCATAATGAAGGTCGACAATGTAACCAGATGGTCAACAGCAGAGCGGCGCCTACGAAATCCACATTGTACATTGGTAAGTAGGCGTCGAGACTCGAGCAGCCAAACCAAACGAGAATTAATCATTCGCTCCATCACTTTACAGACACAGCTGGTAAGCGAGATGGGTCGATAACTGGAAGGCAAGTGCTTGTCCTTCCCCAGCTTAGGGATCGGGACAACAATAGACTCGCGCCAGCATGCGGGAACATTTCCCTCAATCCAGATGCGATTGTAAGTACGAAGAAGAAAACCTTTACCCGTAGGAGAAAGGTTCTTCAGCATCTGAATATGAATAGAATAAGGCCCTGGAGCGGAGGACCGTGACCGGCCAAGTGCGTTTTCGAGTTCCCGCATGGTGAATGGGGCATTATAACTTTCACGATTCGAGGAGCGGAAGTTAGGTGCCCTAGCCTCCTCTGCCTGTTTGCGGGGGAGGAAGGCAGGGTGGTAATGAGCGGAGCTCGAAATCTCTGCGAAAAAGCGGCCGAAGGCATTGGAGAAATCCTCAGGGGCCACAAGGACGTCATTCGCGACCGTCAAGCCAGAAACTGGTGAGTGGACCTTAGTGCCAGATAGCCGGCGCAGGCTACCCCAGACAACAGAAGGAGTAAAACGGTTGAAGGTGCTTGTGAAAGCAGCCCAGCTGGCTTTCTTGCTTTCTTTAATAATACGACGACACTGTGCACGTAATCGTTTATAATTGATACAATTCGCCACTGTAGGGTGGCGTTTAAAGGTGCGTAAAGCACGTCGACGAGCACGTAAAGCGTCTCTATATGCTGCGGTCCACCAGGGGACCGGTACGCGACGTGGAGAAGAAGTAGGGTGAGGGATGGAATATTCAGCAGCAGTGAGAATGACATCTGTGAGGTGTGCGACCTGACGATCGCAGCTTGTGAAGGTTTGATCCTGAAAGGCCGCTCTGGAGGAGAAGAGCCCCCAGTCTGCTTTGGAGATGGTCCAACTAGATGAGCACGGAGAGGGGGTATGCTGCAGGAGATGGATAACACACGGGAAGTTGTCGCTCGAATATGTATCAGAAAGTGCATACCACTCAAACTGGCGTGCAAGTTGGGTAGTACATATAGACAGGTCTAAATGGGAATAGGTGTGAGATGTCCGAAAGAAAAGTAGGGTCAGCAGTATTGAGGCAGACAAGATTGAGCTGGTTGAAGAGGTCTGCTAACAGGGAGCCCCTCGGGCAGGATGCTGGAGAGCCCCAAAGGGGATGGTGGGCATTGAAGTTTCCAGTTAACAAAAATGGTGCAGGTAGCTGAGCAATAATTTGCATCATGTCTGCCCTGGTAACGGCAGACGACGAAGGAGTGTAAACGGTACAAATGGAAAATGTAGAAGTGGGGAGAGTAATTCGGATGGCAACTGCCTGCAGGCCGGTGTGCAACGTGATGGGATCGTAGTAAATATCATCCCGGACCAGCAACATAACCCCTCCGTGAGCCGGGATACCTACCACAGAGGGTACGTCAAAACGCACAGAGGTGTAGTGTGCCAAGGCAATTTGATCGCATGGGCGTAGCTTCGTTTCCTGGAGGGCTACGACGAGCGGACGGTGCAAGCGGAGCAGCAACTTCAAGTCCTCTCGGTTGGAGCGAATGCTGCGAATATTCCAGTGAATAAGTGCCATCGTAAGAAGAAAGGGAAGATGAAAGAAAGGGTCACTTCGAAGGCCGCTGAGGGCCTGGCTTCGAGCGAGCACTGTCGCCGCTATCAGTAGGCGGACAGTCATCGTCCATTGGTTCTATAGGTTCATCGGCCATCTTGGTAAGATGGCCGGGAGGGGGAGCTTCCTCCGCCGGTGAACGGCCAGATGTTCGGCTACCAGCGGTGCGGCCAGGCGAAACGGATGACGGCCTGGGGCGGCAACCGCTGGGTGGCGCAGGAGAAGAAATGCGCCGTGGCGGAGAAGGAGAACTGTGCTTCCCATGAGCCTTCTTGGAAGGTCGTTTGGTGGAAGTACCGGTCGATGGCTGGGAGGTCGAGGTACGTAGGAAGTCTGCACGGGACGGTTCCTTCTTGAAGGCCCGTGCGACTTCCAGGTTTCGTCTTAGCAGAAGCTGATGAAGGGGCTGGTATCTGTGGGGTGATAGGAGGAAGAGGAGACGTCGACCGCGCGATCTTAGCACTGGCCGAACGGACGACCGTGGTGCTGAAGGTCAGATCGCATGTCTGGGTTGCCACCTCCCTGGTAGTCCGAGGAGAGGCGAGGACCATACTGTATTTCCCCGCTGGGAGCAGCGTGGGCTTCCTACTAGCCAATAGCTTGCGAGCAGCCGAGGTGGACACTTTCTCTTTGACCCGAATTTCTTGTATACAGCGTTCTTCCTTATAGACGGGACAGTCGCGGGAGGATGCTGCATGGTCACCCTGACAGTTCACACAACGAGGAGTTGGAGGTGGACAGTCACCCTCATGGGCATCCCTGCCACAAGTGACACATTTAGCCGCATTGGAACAAGACTGTAGAGTGTGATTGAAACGCTGACACTGGTAGCAGCGCGTAGGTGTCCGGACATAGGGGCGAACAGAAATAACCTCGTAGCCCGCTTTGATGCGCGATGGCAGCTTAACACTCTCAAAGGTCAAGAAAACTGTCCGGGTCGGTACAAGGTCATTGTTGACCTTTTTCATGACCCTATGGACAGCCGTCACGCCCTGCTCAGCGAGGAAAGACAATCTCCTCGTCAGTCAATCCGTCGAGGGATCTAGTATAGACCACACCATGAGACGAATTCAAAGTTCGGTGAGCCTCCACCCGGACAGGGAACGTGTACAGGAGTGTGGCTCGAAACAATTTCTGTGCCTGAAAGGCGCTCTCAGTTTCGAGTAACAAGGTACCATTACGCAACCTCGTACAAGAATTAACAGTACCGGCTATGGCATCTACGCCCTTCTGGATAACGAAAGGGTTGACTGAGGAAAAAGTCCTTTCCGTCCTCAGATCGAGAAATGACGAGGAACTGTGGGGTAGGCGGTAGTACTTTTGTCACTGGGGGCTGGTCATGTTTCCGTTTGTGGGCAGAAGTCGAGAGAGAAGAAGAGAAGAACAGAAATCCATTGCGGAGGAATCCCCCATGATTGCCAGCGTCTCCGATGGCGCGCTCCTTCCTTAGGGGGACCCTCTCAGAGGGCACTCCCGCCTTAAGTGACTGTTTACACCTCAGGTCACACCTCCCGAGAAACAGACGGAAGGACCAATCGGCACGGTCAGAAGGTATCAGCTCAGGCAGTCACCCCTCCCTGGGCCTAGCCTTTACCAGGGGGTACGTGCGTGCCTTACTTGTCTACCCAGGGCGGGGAATTACGCGTTACCCCCTCACCAGCTACGCGTGCGAACGCGTGGGTCGGCCTTCAGGCCCACACAGGGAGGAAGGAAGAAGAGGAAAAGGAAGAGAGGACAGACTGACTCAAACGCCGTAGCGGAGACCAGAGAAAGCAAGGAGAAGAGGGCGAGGAGAAGAAGGCAAGGAGAAGAAGGCGAGGAGAAGAAGGCGAGGAGAAGAAGGCGAGGAGAAGAAGGCGAGGAGAAGAAGGCGAGGAGAAGAAGGCAAGGAGAAGAAGGCAAGGAGAAGAAGGCAAGGAGAAGAAGGCAAGGAGAAGAAGGCAAGGAGAAGAAGGCAAGGAGAAGAAGGCAAGGGAAACAGTAAGGAAGACAGTGAGATGGAGAAGAACAAAGAAAGGAACCAACCAAAGAAGGAAGAAACGAGAAGTAAAAAACCAAAAAGACCACAAATATAGGTCGTGGGACCGTCCGTCTCCGGACGCAGGCGCTAACTACCCCCTTGAGGTGGATGGACTCCTTTTAGTCGCCTCTTATGACAGGCAGGAAGCCCTCGGGCCTATTCTAGCCCCAGGACCCGCAGGGGGGACCTTTGAATAAGAGAGATTTAGCTGAATATATTCATAAAGAAGATTATTTCTTTAAGGAGGAACGCAAGTGAAATTGACCGAAAACGTCAGTTTTCAGTTTATTTTTTATTTATTAGTAGAGCTTATGAGCAGTAACTTCTCCGTGTATCAGTGATAAACTCGCCTCTGAAGTGCCTGATAGTAGGTAAACGTGTGACGCTGCGTTCCTACCGCTCCCACCGTTTGAAACAGAACTGCGATACTACGCAGGTGAACTATTCCGTGGATTACTTTCAAGCAAACTCGTATGGGGAACATCTAAAGGCCTGTGATATACACTCTTTGGTTTTATACATCATCTGTGACTGTTCCGTATCTTAGAAACAATAACAAATGAGCTGCTTTGTATATGAAGATACAGTTCTTGTTTTGCCTTGTGTCACTGACAGAGATTAATGCAAATGTTTGATTCTTTCAACGCTCAATAATTCCACTGCTTTGTATTTAATGATAGGAACGCAGGGTGGCTGGAGGTATCCGACAATATGGGATGTAAGATAGAAAATTTCACTAAAGATGTTTTGAGAAAAATAGATTTACATCGCCTCCCTGCACCTAAAAGGTAGTTGAAGACATGGTAAAGGAAAGAAGGCAGAAAACAAGAATTCAGAAGAGTACGCTTGGAGCGAAAGAGGGCCCTGGACACAAATCTGGTGCCTTCTGAAGAGGTAACATAAGCAAAAAGTTGCATTTCCTGAACGTTAGATTTTTTAAAGTTTATGTATTTTTTCTCAGAATGTACGAAGGATGGAATCATGAAATATTATACACCTATTTCTGTAGACCCACTACATTTAGTCTCAAAAGTCAATTTTGAAATTCTGAGTGTAAGGTGACATATGGGACAAAGTGTTTGGAACTTTGCATGAATTTTGTATTATAGTTTGAGTGCTATAATTAAAAATTATTAAAATTCTCCTGTCGATATATTAGAAAAGAACCTCATGAGAGAAGTTTACTATACACAAAAAGATTAAACAGAAAATTTTCTGAGGAAAATGTACATATACTACTTCTTGAAAATAAAATTTTTAAATTCTATAAAAAAGCTAAATTAACTTAATCCAAGGAACTTCAACAGCAAATGTGTTAATTGCATGTAAAACATTGTACAAAATTTCATTGCTGTATCTTCAAAATTATGGAACTGGTACATCTTTTAAACAGTGTGTGAATTTTCATGAACGTCTCCCCCCCCCCCTCACCCCCCACCCTTAATTTTTAACTGCTATGAAACGGTGTGCGGTCGCTAAATCTCTGGAACATGAAGAGTTGCCGTGTCGCTACAAGATGTTACATTAGCAATGTGGCTATTGATGTAGTTTCAACAAGAACATTTTCCTACTTTAAATCAAATTTTCTTTATCGAGGGATTGGTAGAGAGGAAATTGATTTCCGCACCTCGCTTTCCATTGTGAGGTCAGCTCTTTTTTAGGTTCAAGGGGAGCTGGGAGCGCTCAGAGGAGAGGGGTATAATAAGGTCATTGAAGGTCAACTGTTTCATATGGCAAACTACATAATGGAAGACCGAATTCAAACCGTCTGTATGTTGTTACCATCTATAGTTTGAAGCTCGTGATTTAGTCGGATCGGTAGCTCAGGGTAACCAGACTCGTACTAAAAAATGCTATATGAAATCTTCAGCGATAGAATTTGGAACGTGACATGCAATATCTGCTCTTTATCGTGTCTCGTCAGGCGGCGAGGAACACAGCAGGAACGCAACTTTGAGTACTCCAGATGCTTGACGAGTGTGCCAGCACTGCTAACAGAGACACCCAGTTGAGCAGCGAGTTATCTGGTTGTGATGGGTCGACCACATTGATCTGTCGCCAAGAGATGGGCAAACTCGTTTATCCTTGGGAACTAGTTCACTGCTGATCGTTCTTTTTTGGGAACCGTTCATTTTTACTCGTTCACCGTTCATTTGTGCTTGGTATATGGTTCTTATGAAAAACTGAAAACTAGTAGTGTAGGTGACTGAAGGATGGAGGGCACCAAGAGGGGTCACTTGCCTTTTGATAACAAATTGTATGTATGGGAATGAAAATGTTATCCACTATTGTTTCAAGTCTTCTTACCGAGCGAGGTGGCGCAGTGGTTAGCACACTGGACTCGCATTCGGGAGGACGACGGTTCAATCCCGCGTCCGGCCATCCCGATTTATGTTTTCCGTGATTTCCCTAAATCGCTCCAGGCAAATGCCGGGATGGTTCCTTTGAAAGGGCACGGCCGACTTCCTTCCCTAATCCGATGAGATCGATGACTACGCTGTCTGGTCTCCTTCCCCAAACCAACCACCCAAAGCAAATTGGAAACAACCAAACTTAAAAATAATTAGAGCCTTTCTAAATGTAATGTTTTGTATAAGAAAGATACACCAAAATCGTTTTATATGAATTTTCTTGCACTAAAAATTAAGCAAATTATAGAAAGTTACTTGCTAAATCAAGTCAATGAAACCAAAAAATATATGAATAACAAAAAACTTGCCTTGTTATGTCTTCTGCTGTTCATCGTTATAATGAAGTGAGCTGATATGCCTTTTTGTTACCTGAAAAGACGTACCTATTACATACAACGCAATTTTTATATAATTTACGTAACTATAAAATACTTTCTGATTACCGGTTGTGGACGCTGAATAGCCAGACCAAAGTCCAAGAACAGTTTGGAAAACATGTAAAATGGGCGAGCGCAGTGAACGAAACGAACAACTGGATACAGAACTAACTAGGAGCAGTCAGCAGTGTAACCGCGACAGGTGGTCATGCGAAGAACGAGTGCGGCCGAGGAAGACCGAGACAGACGAGCACGCGACCGAGGCTGGAACGAGAACTGCCGAAGTGACCGACCGAAGTGTACTATGAACCGATCTTTCCTCGTTCCCAGGAACTATAAGTAGACCGCCGCGACCGAAGTGAACTATGAACCAATCGTTCCTTGGAATTCGTTCCTCGGTCCTTTCGTTCATCTTGGTGAACATTTCCTATGCATCCGTTCGTTCGCGAACTACCCATCTGTAGTTCAGCCACTGCAAGGGTTGGCACAGCTGTGTGCGGCCGGCCGGCACGCGGAAGCTCGAACAGCTTCGCGCGACCTTCGTGCGATTATGACAGACGCCTCGCCCAACTACTCACTGTGCTTTTGTTCACTGCCAGGTCTCCTAGACACTCTGCAACCGCCTATGAATACCTGAATTTCCCTGTTTTACCGCCAAAAGAAACTCAATGGCCTCTCTTCTTGGAACGCGGGACCTTCGTAACGGACGCCATTTTGAAGGCTACGTATAGCAGCGCCACTAAACGGAACTTTATGAAACTACAGAAGCTGAAGAGGGAATATTCCACTACGTCCACAACCAATTCCGGAATTTTTCAACCGAAACTGAACGAGAAAAGAAATGTGTTGCATTACTCGTAATTTATTATTCATCCAGATACGTTTGTTCAGGTAGCATAATTGCCTTCAGTCTATTGTAATTCATATTGAAATTGTTGACAACGAGTTCTAAGCGTAGTGGTGCATACCTTCCTCGCCTTCGAGGAGACCGAAATTAGTCTGTGGATGACGAAAATGAAATTACGGTCAGGTTTTATTGCACGGGAAACCCCACCTGGGGTTTTTTGGTCGCCTGGTGCAAGTCATTTTGATGAAGATCACATAAAATGATCGGGAGAACGCGAACAGCCAGTCACCGAGCGAAGGAAATCTCCAACCCATCCGGGATTCGAACCGGGGCCAAGCCGTCTATAAGAAGGGACGCTAACCTTTTTTCTGTCTGTTCATCGATAATAGGGAAGTTATTGATGTAGCAAGACGTTGCCTCCGACGTCGACCAGTAGAGTGGTTCCATTCGGGCATACAGCTCTTCTCACTAAGGTGACGGAATTGTATTGAAAAATGGGGTTTTGTGACCAAACGAGTGAGGAACAAGGTGATGTAATGGAATTCTGAATAAAACCAACCTGCTTCAGAAAAAATGTCTTGCATTACTTATTGAACGTCTCTCGTAAATACGTACGATGAGTGATGTGTGCAGTGAATTTCTGATTACATAAACGCGGGTCACAAGGCATATTTTCCAGTGTTTACTAACGCTGCCTTTGATTCTGCGTAAATCTCCGACTGTCGCTAGTCACAGTTTACATGAGCAGAAAATGACAGTTATAGCACCGTAGGTAAGTCACCATACTCCGAAAATGAACTCAAAGTAATAACATTTGAGCTCCTGCATTAGACTATTTCCAGATGTCGAAACCATCACAATGGCGGCCCTTCATAACTCGTTGACTAGCTCCCATGGAACAGAGAGTAGGGCGAATAGCAGCTTATCGATGGGCTGAAGGCTAGTTCCGACGGATAACTGCACGTCAAAAACATAACGCTCAAACGACAGGGGCTGACAAGCGAGTCGTACTTTACGACTGAAGAGCGATCGTCGCTTTGTTGTATCGACAGCTGACAGAATGTCAATGCTTTCGCTATATTGGGTGAGCTGATGAACGATGTACGTCTGTTTCCGCTGTAAATAGCACTCGTGACGCGGCTTAAAGTTCCTATATCAGCCGAAAATGGCGCAGAGACGAGAAGAGCGTTCTGCTCTTTTTGTAACGTCACTTGAAAGGGCCGTAAATAAATACGTATCCTCGGTACTTAGACAAGGGAGCGCACGTTAGACTATAGACACGCCTTTACATTGACGGGTGTATAAAAGCATTACGTGAAACTTCCGTTATCCGAATGCGGTTCGTAGACGCTTTGCTGTCTGACGTAAGCGAAGAATTAAGAGCAGTTCCTGAATATACTTTACTTTTTCGTGTCTGGAGATACGAATTTTACGGCCCAATAATGGGCTAAGCCAAAAGCTTCAGGTTTGCTTAACCAGTGTCGTCTAGGAAGTAACGTGCAGGACTATTTAGGCCCTTTAGAACACGTTCCGTGTTTTTTATTTCCCCGCAGTGGCACTTGTCGTTAGGTTCTAACAGGCTCCATTTTATCTGATTGGTTTTCACAGAGGTTAAACCAGTTCTGAAACAGTTAAACATTTTCCAATATCTGTAGTTTATTTAAAAATCACTTGTTAGATGTTGTGGAACAGAGTAGGCAACAGGGAGTTCATCCAAAGTGTAACTGAGAAACCGATACCTTGATTTTAGTCTTTTTAATCCATAAGGCTACCGTTCAGTGGGTGGCGCTCATCAAATCTCTTTTTAAACTGCTCTTTATGTTCATGAGCTACCCTAGGAGACCTGTGACTGCTGGAACCTGAATCTTGGTAGAGATTTTTCAGTGGAGTGGGCTTCTCGCATCCTGTGACTAGCCTACGGGTTTCATTAAGGCTTTCGGTGACCTTTGGATGCATCGATCTAGACCAGACAGGGCACGCTTCCTCCTTTTCTGTCTGGATATTGACCATGTGCTTCTTTCCCTACCTACTACTTCTCTCGTTCGGAAGGGTACTCTTCCTAAAATTCCACATCTCTGTGTCATGAATGAAAACCGATACACTGACTCCAAACTTTTCATATCAGCCACGTTTAAATTACTTCCAGGAACGCTGCGTAGTTCATCAAAAGTGCGTAGATCAGTTTTCCCGAATATTTATTTATTATAGTATCAAAATGGTTCAAATGGCTCTGAGCACTATGGGACAGCTGAGGTCATCAGTGCCCTAGAACTTAGAACTACTTAAACCTAATCTATTGACAGCACACACATCCATGCCCGAGGCAGGATTCGAACCTGCGACCGTAGCAGTCGCGCGGTTCCGGACTGAAGCGCCTAGAACCGCTGGGCCGCCGTGGCCGGCTCTTATACTATCGAACTAATAGTTTCCTTCTACTGCATTTCATAGAAAATCTCAATCGGTTCGACGTATTCATCGTTAATTGGTGTAATGTTCCCTTCTGCGTGGTCTGTACATCACTATTTGTAGTATTATAGAAAATCTGGAGGTGTGCTTTCAAACCTGCTCTGTTACATTCAGGAAGTGATGACCTTGCGGTTTATCTCTCTACAACAGTCGTAATCGTCATGATTTTCTATATTCTTGTTGAAGTACAGTGTCATCACCAAAACGAATGTGGTTCAGTCGTCTTCCTATAAATCCTTCTTCTTCTTCTTCTTTTTCTTCTTCTTCAGTATCTAGAAACGTCACTAGGACACATGATTTTTCAGAAATAACTTGTCACCTCGTTACAATCGCAGTAACTGAAGAAAATTTCACAAGCCAAGATAGCTAAAAAACTTATTGGATTACTGGTTTCGACAGAGTTGGCCGTCATCATCGGATCTTATGCTTTTGAATTTTTATGACATGTTACCCATCAGTGATACAAATCTCTTCACGCTGCATATGTACATTCCACTACCATATAGATGGGTACACATCGAAGTGTCAAATATAAAAGTATTATGTACAACCATAAACGTACGAGTAACTACCCTGATGGGCCAAGACATTATGACCACTGCCCACCGCTAGGTTGAACGCCTCCTGGTGGTGCTGCTAGCACGTGACGAAGTAAAGGAAGAGAGTAACCGGAAAACAGACGAATGGGCAGTCATTACAGCGAAGATACGGGCCGCACATGCGGAAATCCACTGATATTAGCGATTAAGACAAGTGGCAAATAATTGTGGAGCTGCGGTCGGAAACGAGAATCTCTGAAACTGCGAAGCTGGTCACCTATTGGCATACTACTGTCGTGAGCACGGACTGAAGGTGGTTGAAGAATGGTGAAATAGCGAGTAGGCCGTGTGGTATTGGACGGCCACGTCTCATAGCAAAACGTAACGGTTGGAGGATCCCTCACTGGCTAATCCAGGATAGGCAGCGATATGGAGCAGATCTGACGACAGAGTACAATGCTGCTGCTGGCGCAAGTGTTTCGGAGAACACTGTTCAAAGGCCATTGTTGAACAAGGAGCTCCACATCACTCGAACGCTGTGTGTTTCTGTGTTGACCCAACGACATTGTCAATTATGATTGCAGTGGGTACAGCATTACTGTGTTTTCACCGTGATTCGGTAGGAACTTATAGTCTGTCGAATGAATCGCATTTGTTACACTAGGTCAATGGTTGGGTCCTAAGACGCCGTCATCCAGCCGAATGGCTGCACGAAACATGCACCACACCACGGATGCAGGCCGGTGTGGTACACTGAGTTGGACTTCCATAGGATCTGTGGTACTAATCGACAGCATAATGAGTGCAGTGAACTAAGTGAACATTATTGCGGTCCACCTGTATCGCTTCATTGTTGAAGTCTCCCACTAAGGCAATGACATGTTCCAGCAGGATAACTGCCCGTGTTGCAAGGTCAGAATCGTGCTACACTGGTTTTAGGGGCATTGTAGTGAACTCACATTGATATCGGGTGCCAGCTGCGTGCCCGAAACCGCCATCCCCTATTTGCGGGAACTGCTTGAGCTGTGCGATGACATCTGGTGCCACATACTTCTGGAAACCTGTCAAGCAGAAACTCTGTTGTACTGTGTTTGAAAAGTGGAACAACACGCTGTTAAACAGGTGGTCATACTGTTTTGGCTGTACTTCGTATGTTACGTCGATTGGAAGTGTTCGTGTTTAGCACCAGCCGCCAACTGCCAGCCCATCATCCAATAAAATGCTTTTTTAGCGAGCTTATCTTATGAAGTTTTCTTCAGTTACCGTACACTGCAGATCGCCCCAGACTGCCCATGTCAGGAATATCTAATAATCGTAGTGTTCCACAACCGTAATTTCCAACAATCTCGACAAAGGCTGGGACAAATGTTGAGTCAATTACTGTTCACCAAGCACTGTTGGTACGGATGTCTTTGTTTGAAAGCGAGTCAGAATCAAAGTCTGGGTCCCATGCGAAGTGGTAATTTATGCTCACCATATCAAGTCGTAAAATACTAAAAAACAAACATTTCCGAAGTATTGCAGTTAGCTTTCATCGGGACGTTGACTGTTTTTGTTGCTGGTTGTTGTTGTTACATATTGAGTCTCTGCTGGTGTCATAGGACCACTGGCGCCACCATTATAAATCTTTATTTTTCCTTTTTTTGTTTGGCCTAGTAATGATCACATGAAACAACTTACGTATTCTTTCTTTTCTCGTTTCTTTCTTCCCAGTAATTTTTCATTCTCTCCCTATGTTTTTCTCTTCTATCTTGTGTCTATATTGCAGCTCATTTTCTTCGTTTTCTCCTGAAAGGCCTTGAAAACCTTTACATTTGCTCTGAACCATCCTCTTCCTCCTATTTCTTCCCCCAATATTTCTACTTCCCTCAGGTTTATTTTTATTTCTTTTGTCCATGTCATTGATGTTTTGGAGTTTCTGTCAAAGAAGTTAAAAATTATTTTTGTAATCCTGTTTTCATCCAGTCTTTTTAGATGTCCATAGAATGTAACTCTCCTCTTCCTCATTGTGTCCGACATTCGCTCTATTTTGTCATAAACTTTTTTATTACTTCTTAATGTCCATTTCCCGATCTCATATTCTGGTCCCAAGATTTTCCTGATTGTTTTCCTTTCTTTCTTTTCTATTTCACCTGATTGTTTGTATTTAACGAAAGGCATTCTGATGCATACAGGTATTCTGGTTTAATGACGATATTGTACTGCCGAAGTTTTGCATTTATGGATATAGATTTCTTGTTATGCGGGTTTTTTGTTAGTTGAAAAGCCACCTTCATTTTCCTTGCCCTTGCTGGGTTAGCTTCTTTCTCTAAAGCAGTTGGTTACATTATTTCACTTAGATATTTAAATTTTGAAGTCTTTTCTATTCTGCCATAATCCGTGTCCATGTATTTCGGTGCCTCCTTCACATTTGTAATATACTCTTATTTCAAAAGATATATGCAGGCCTGCTCTTGAAGCTATCTCTTGTAGGAGATTTATCTGCATTGTTGTATCTACTACAGAATCAGCAAAGATGGCAAGATCATCTGCAAAAGCCAGCGAATCACAACTCAGATTATCCCCTTTTCCCCCAATTGTGATTCTTCTAACTCCTTCTTCTGTGTCTTTCCTCCATTGCCTGTTATCTTCTCTATCACGCAATTGAATAGGAGTGGGGGCAGTCCGTCTCCCCGCCTTCCCCTAGTTTTGATCTCAAAAGCCTTAGAGGTTTCACGTAAAAATTTAATTTTGCATTTTGTATTTATTAGTGTGTCTTATGATGGCCACTGATTTGCTGTCAGCTCCAAATTCTTAAACTCAATTTTAAAAAGTAGTTACATTACTAGGTTAACTACATCGCGTTTTTGAAAGCTTTCACAAAATATTCTCTCTTCCTTCAATTACAAACACAGTATAAATATGTACGACCCATTGTCTGTTAAACTTACATTATATTAAGTGGCACATACGGTCTAGTAATTACTTCAATAGCGCAAGAATGAAATTGTTACGATTTGTATGTCTCTATCCGAATAACGGGTGTGCTTAATGGTGTTCCGAAAGGATAGGCTAAACACAGTCCGCGGTGGCGGGTTTGTTGCTGTTAGAAGTAGTATAGCTTGACCCGAAGTTGAAGTAGATAGTTCCCGTGAGTTAGTGTGGACGGAAGTCTGTCTTGGCAACCGGAATGAAGTAATAGTTGGATCCTTTATCCGACCTCCCATTTCAGATGAGACAATTCCTGAAACGGTAAAAGAAAACTTGAATTTGATTTCAAACAGGTACCCGACTCATAATTGTAGATGGTGCTGTCTTTAATTTACCATCGATATGTTGGCGAAAATACATGTTTAAATCTGGAGGTACACATAAAACATCCAGAAATTGTGCTAAACGCATTCTCTGAAAATTATTTCGAGCAGTTAGTTCATGAGACCACGCGAATAATAAACGGTTGTGAAAACACATTTGACATCTTAGCAACAAATAATCCTGAGCTAACCACAAGGATCAAAACAGGTACAGGGATCAGTGAACAAAGGGTTGTCGTAGAGGGACTGAATATTTGGACCTCCTGAACTTCCTAAAATAAACGAAAAATATACTCGTTCAAAAAGCTGATAAAAATTCTTTTGAGGCCTTCCTGAGAGACAATCTCCACCCGTTCCAAATTTACAATGTAAGCGTTGACCGGATGTGACTAATAGTATCGGCAGCAATTCAGAGATTTATACCAAATACATTGATAACAGCGGAGCTGATCCACCTTGGTACACTGTTGCAGAAACAACGAAAAAACATGCCGAATTTAAACGGACGCAAAATCTCCAAGCTGGTGATCTTTTACAGCAGCTCGAAATTTAGCGCGGACTTCAATGCGAGATGTTTATAATAGTTTCCACAACGAAACGTTGTCTTGAAACCTGGCAGAAAATCCAAAGAGATTCTGGTCGCATGTAAAATATGCTAGCGGCAAGACACAAACAATGCCTTCTCTGCACGATAGCAGTGGAAGTACTATCGACGACAGTGCTGCCAAAGCAGAGTGACTAAACACAGCCTTCCGAAATTCTTTCACCAAAGAAGACGAAGTAAGTATCTCAGAATTCGAATCAAGAGCAGCTACCCACATGAGTAACGTAGAAGTAGCCCTCGGAGTGGTGAAGCAGCTAAAATCACTTAATAAAAGCAAGCCTTCCGGTCCAGCCCGTATACCAATTATGTTCCTCCTGCAACAGCTCCATACTTAACAACCATATACAACTGTTCGCTCAACGAAAGACCCGTACCCAAAGACTGGAAAGTTGCACAGGTCGCACCAATATCCAAGAGAGGTAGTAGGAGTAATCCACTAAATTACAGGTCCATATCATTAAAGTCGATATGTATCACGATTTTGGAAAATATATTGTGTTGGAACATTATGAATTACCGCAAAGAAAACTGTCTATTAACACAGTCAACAGCCGGCCGCGGTGGTCTAGCGGTTCTAGGCGCTCAGTCCGGAGCCGCGCGACTGCTACGGTCGCAGGTTCGAATCTGCCTTGGGCATGGATGTGTGTGATGTCCTTAGGTTAGTTAGGTTGGTTGGTTTGGGGGATTAAAGGGACCAGACTGCTACGGTCATCGGTCCCTTTGTCCAAGTACTAAAAAAACACCCACAGAGAATAAAATACGAGTAACAGAATAGAGCACAGACGACACTGAACAAGAGAAACTGAGACAAAGACCAGACAAAACGAACTAAAAGCACACAGAGTGTGACGGTGGTTGGCCGACCAGAGAAATAAAAAAGGAAAAGCCAACCACTTGAAACACAGTAAAAATTCAGTTTAAAACCGGAGGCCAAAGGCCAGAATCAACACAAAACAATAAGATAAAAACAGAAACACTCAGATTAAAGAATAAAAACCCCCTGCCCGAATAAAACGTAAAACTAAGTCAGCCATAGCCGAGTCATCTGTTAAAAGGGCAGGGAGCGAGTCACGCAGTGCGAACGACTGCCTGAGCGCAGCCAAAAACGGACACTCCAATAAAACATGAACCACGGATAAAACGGAGCCGCAGCGACATAGAGGCGCGTCCTCACGGCGCAATAAGTGGCCGTGCGTAAGCCGAGTGTGCCCAATGCGCAGCGGGCAGAGGACAACAGACTCCTTGCGAGAGACCCGCAAGGAGGAGCGCCACACACCGGTAGCCCCCTTGATGGCCCGAAGTTTGTTGCGTGAAGGCAGGGCGCGCCATTCAGTGTCCCAAAGGTCCAGAATTTTGCGGCGTAGGAACGCTCGCAAATCGGTCTCCGGGAGGTCAACGTCCAGAGATGGTGCACTAGTCGCCTCTTTCGCCAGCCGGTCAACATTCTCGTTGCCGGGGATCCCAACATGGCCTGGGATCCACACGAAGACCGCAGAGCGGCCGCAACGCGCAAGAGTATGCAGGGACTCATGGATAGCCATCACCAGACGGGAACGAGGAAAACACTGGTCGAGTGCTCGTAAACTGCTCAGGGAATCGCTACAGATAACGAAGGATTCACCTGAGCAGGAGCGGATATACTCTAGGGCTCGAAAGATGGCGACCAGCTCGGCAGTGTAAACGCTGCAGCCAGCCGGCAAGGAACGTTGTTCGGAATGGTCCCCTAGAGTGAGCGCATAACCGACTCGACCAGCAACCATCGAGCCGTTGGTGTAAACAATGCCAGAGCCCTGATACGTGGCCAGGATGGAATAAAAGCGGCGGCGGAAGGCCTCTGGAGGGACTGAGTCCTTCGAGCCCTGTGCCAAGTCTAGCCGAAGGCAAGGGCGAGGAACGCACCACGGGGGTGTACGCAGAGGTGCCCGGAAAGGAGGTGGAACAGGGACAAGCCCAAGCCCGGAGAGAAGCTCCTTGACGCGTATGGCGATCGGACAACCCGACCGGGGCCGACGTTCCGGCAGATGGACGACTGACTGCGGGAACAGGAGATGATAGTTAGGATGCCCGAGCGAGCTTAGAACATGGGCAGCATAAGCGGCCAGCAAACGTTGGCGTCGGAACCGCAGTGGAGGGACACCTGCCTCCACGAGTAAGCTGTCCACTGGGCTGGTGCGGAAAGCACCAGTGGCAAGGCGTATCCCGCTGTGGAGAATTGGGTCCAGCACCCGCAACGCAGACGGGGATGCTGAGCCATATGCCAGGCACCCATAATCCAGACGGGACTGGATTAACGCCTGGTAGAGCCGTAACAGGGTAGAGCGGTCGGCTCCCCAGCGGGTGTGGCTCAAACATCGCAGTGCAATGAGATGCCGCCAACACGTCTGTTTGAGCTGCCGGATATGAGGCAGCCAAGTCAACTGGGCATCGAAAACCACCCCCAAAAACCTGTGTGATTCCACCACCGAAAGAAGTTCGCCGTTAAGAGAAAGCTGCGGCTCCGGGTGGACAGTACGTCGCCGGCAGAAATGCATAACGCAGGTCTTGGCTGCCGAAAACTGAAACCCATGCGCTACAGCCCAAGACTGCGCCCTACGGATAGCGCCCTGTAGCTGACGTTCAACAGCTGCAATGCCAGTAGAGCTGTAGTAAAGGCAGAAGTCGTCAGCATACAGGGAAGCGGAGACAGAGTTTCCCACGGCCGCAGCAAGACCGTTAATGGCTATTAAAAACAGACAGACACTTAAAACGGAACCCTGTGGCACACCGTTCTCCTGGACGTGGGAGGAACTATACGAGGCCGCGACTTGCACGCGGAAGGTACGACACGACAGAAAATTGCGGATAAAAATCGGCAGAGGACCCCGAAGACCCCATCCATGAAGCGTAGAAAGGATGTGATGACGCCACGTCGTATCGTACGCCTTCCGCATGTCGAAAAAGACAGCGACCAGGTGCTGACGGCGGGAAAAGGCAGTACGGATGGCCGACTCCAGGCTCACCAGATTGTCGGCGGCGGAGCGGCCTTTACGGAACCCACTCTGAGATGGAGCCAGAAGGCCCCGAGACTCCAGTACCCAATTCAAGCGCCGGCTCACCATCCGTTCAAGCAACTTGCAAAGAACGTTGGTGAGGCTAATGGGACGGTAGCTGTCCATCTCCAGAGGGTTCTTTCCAGGTTTCAAAACGGGGATGACAATGCCTTCCCGCCATTGCGACGGAAACTCCCCCTCGACCCAAAGACGGTTGTAAAGATCGAGAAGGCGCCGCTGGCAGTCCACTGAAAGGTGTTTCAGCATCTGACAGTGGATGCCATCTGGCCCAGGAGCGGTATCAGGGCAAGCAGCGAGGGCACTGCGAAATTCCCACTCACTAAATGGAGCATTGTAAGATTCTGGGTGGTTGGTGCGAAACGAAAGGCTCCGACGTTCCATCCGCTCTTTAATGGAGCGGAAGGCCTGGGGGTAATTCGCAGAAGCGGAACTCATAGCAAAATGCTCTGCTAAGCGATTTGCAATGACGTCGGAGTCAGTACAAACGGCTCCATTCAGTGAGAGCGCAGGGGCGCTGACAGGTGGCCGACAGCCGTAGACGCGTCGAATCTTGGCCCAGACCTGCGATGGAGTGACATGGAGGCCAATCGTGGACACATACCGCTCCCAGCACTCCTTCTTGCCTTGGCGGATAAGGAGGCGGGCCCGCGCACGCAGCCGTTTGAAGGCGATAAGGTGGTCGATGGATGGATGTCGCTTGTGACGCTGGAGCGCCCGCCGGCGATCTTTAATCGCTTCAGCGATCTCAGGCGACCACCAAGGCACAGCCTTCCGCCGAGGGGACCCACAGGAATGGGGAATGGCAGATTCGGCGGCAGTAACGATGCCGGTGGTGACCGAGTGAACCACCGCATCAATGTCATCGGTAGAGAGAGGCTCAAAAGCGGCAGTGGAGGAGAACAAATCCCAGTTAGCCTTATTCATAGCCCATCTGCTAGGGCGCCCAGAAGAGTGACGCTGTGGTAGTGACAAAAAGAGCGGAAAGTGGTCACTACCACACAGGTCGTCATGCACACTCCATTGGACAGACGGTAAGAGGCTATGGCTACAGATGGAAAGGTCAATGGCGGAGTAGGTGCCATGCGCCACACTGAAGTGTGTGAAGGCGCCATCATTTAACAGCGAGAGATCGAGCTGCGACAACAAATATTCAACGATGGCGCCTCGACCTGTGGCCACTGACCCACCCCACAGAGGGTTATGGGCGTTGAAGTCGCCCAAGAGCAAGAAAGGTGGCGGCAATTGGGCGACCAGTGCAGCCAGGACATGCTGCGAGACATCACCATCCGGTGGAATGTAAAGACTGCAGACGGTAACAGCCTGTGGCGTCCATACGCGTACAGCGACAGCCTCTAAAGGCGTCTGGAGAGGGACAGACTCGCTGTGCAGAGTGTGAAGGACATATATGCAGACGCCACCAGACACCCTGCTGCTCGGTTCTTGTAATAACCCCGATAGCCACGGAGGGTGGGGGTTCGCATCGCTGGAAACCAAGTTTCCTGGAGAGCAATGCAGAAGAAAGGGCGAAGGCTGAGAAGTTGGCGGAGCTCAGCTAAATGGTGGAAAAAACCGTCGAAGTTCCACTGGAGGATGGTATTGTCCATGGCTGAGAAAGGCGTGAAAGGACTGGGAAGGCAATTTACGCCGCTTGTTCACTCACTGCCACCGATTCAGTACCCGTACGAGAGGCATCCATGGCGTCTGAGGGACCAGCGAGATCAAGGTCCTCAGCGGACGCTAGAATCTCGACTTCATCCTCAGACGCAGAGCGCGAAAGGTGCGGTGGGGTCGGTGCCACCGCAAGTTCTTTGGCCTTAGAGGTCTTTCTCTTGGACTTCTCTCGCTGAACCTTGGGTTTCACCGGCTGGGAAGGCTTCACCGATTCAGTCTCCGGGACAGAGGAGGATCGTGAAGCCCTACGCCCGGCCGCTGGTGAGGACTTATGCCACTGGTGGCCGTCATCCTTCCCGCTGGTGGAACCCTGGGAAGGGAGGGTCCCAAGGGAACTCTTACGGGCGAGAGTAGTCGAAGAAGTTAGACGCTTCTCCGGCTGAGAAGCGGGGACGGACGTCCCCGACGGGTGGGAGGAGGTTGCTCCTGAGGTAGGTGGTGCAGGAGCAACCTGTTGGGTAGAGCCCCCCACGGGCAAGGGGGCAGGAGGAGTCTTACTGCTTATCGAGCTGGCTGGAAGTCTCGAAACTGATGGAGCTAGCACAGTTGTTGTAGCAGCTGCATAAGAAGATGTCATTCTCACAGGATGGAGTCTGTCATATTTACGTTTGGCCTCAGTATAGGTCAGCCGGTCCAGGGTCTTATATTCCATGATTTTGCGCTCTTTCTGAAAGACTTTGCAGTCAGGCGAGCAAGGTGAATGGTGCTCCCCGCAGTTGACGCAGATGGGAGGCGGGGCACATGGAGTATCGGGATGAGATGGGCGTCCGCAATCGCGACATGTGAGGCTGGAAGTGCAGCGGGAAGACATATGGCCGAACGTCCAGCACTTGAAGCACCGCATCGGGGGAGGGATATAGGGCTTGACGTCACATCGGTAGACCATCACCTTGACCTTTTCCGGTAACGTATCACCCTCGAAGGCCAAGATGAAGGCACCGGTAGCAACCTGATTGTCCCTCGGACCCCGATGAACACGCCGGACGAAATGAACACCTCTACGTTCTAAGTTGGCGCGCAGCTCGTCATCAGACTGCAAAAGGAGATCCCTATGGAAAATAACACCCTGTACCATATTTAAACTCTTATGTGGTGTAATAGAAACGTTAACATCCCCCAACTTGTCACAAGCAAGTAACCTGCGGGACTGGGCGGAGGATGCCGTTTGTATCAGTACTGACCCAGAGCGCATTTTAGACAAGCCCTCCACCTCCCCAAACTTGTCCTCTAAATGCTCGACGAAGAACTGAGGCTTTGTGGAGAGAAAAGACTCCCCATCAGCTCTCGTGCAAACTAAGAATCGGGGCGAATAACTGTTACCTCCATCCTGAGACTTACGCTCTTCCCACGGCGTGGCCAGGGAGGGGAACGTTCTCGGATCGTACTTCTGAGCATTAAATTGAGCCCGAGAACGCTTAGAGACTGCTGGCGGCTGGCCGCCAGCGAGAGATGATGTACCACGCTTCATTGCGGGTCATCCGCCCTGATGCCACCTACTCCGACCAAGGGCCCTCCCCACGGGCGCCACCCAGCCACAGCAATAGCCACCTGGCAGGATGGCCATTGCCGGGAGTCCTGATGCCCCAGGGAGATGGGCATCTACTCCTTGGCATACGTGGGGAGTGAACGGCGCAGGCATCAGTAGAGCGATCCCTGTGTTGTCAGGGGGCTACAACCAAGAGGGTCCATGGCGGCCCCACCACAACGGACTGGCTACCGTGCTGGATGTTAGGTGACATGTGGTCCATGGGCGTCGTCAGTGCAGAAAATGGCCCTGCACAGTGCTTGGCAGAAAGTGCACGCAGGGGCGCATCGATGCCCAAGAGATGGAGAGCGGGCAAGACTGCAATGCAACGACGAATAAGATGGCGAAAGTTCTCAACACAACACGGACACAATGCACCAAGTAAGGCGCCCTTCCCCAATCGGCTCGCTCTTCGGAAAAATTTTGAGATATGGAGGTCAAACCCGACAGGGGACCATCACATAAGGCCGAAACGTTTGAGACTCCTTTTAGTCGCCTCTTACGACAGGCAGGAATACCGCGGGCCTATTCTAACCCCCGAACCCGCAAGGGGGGGGGGGGGTTAGTTAGGTTCAAGTAGTTCTAGGTTCTAGGGGACTGATGACCAGATGTTAAATCCCATAGTGCTCAGAGCCATTTGAACCATTTGAACACAGTCAACACAGATTTAGGAAATATCGTTCTTGTGAAACATAACTAGCTTTTCACTAACACGAAGAGTTGAGTGATGTTGACAATGCATTTCAAATTCATTCCATATTTCTAGGTTTCCAGAAGGCTTTTGACACTGTATCACACAAGCAGCTTGTAGTGAAATTGCGTGCTTATGGAATATCGTGTCAGTTACGTGACACTATTAGTGATTTCCTGTCAGAGAAGTCACAGTTCGTAATAACTGACAAAGTCATCGAATAAAACGTAAGTTGTTTCTGGCGTTCCCGAAGGTAGTGTTATAGGCCCTTTGCTGTTCCTTATTTCTGTAAACGATTTAGGAGACAATCTGAGCAGCCGTCTTAGGTTGTTTGCTGATGGCGCTGTCGCTTATCGACTAGTAAAGCCATCAGAAGATCTATATAAATTGCAAAGCGATTTAGGAAAGATATCTGTTTGGTTCAACAATTAGCAATTGACCCTAAATAACGAAAAGCGTGAGGTCATCCACATAAATGCCGAATCCGCTAAACTTTGGTTACACGATAAATCAGTCAAATCTAAAGGCCGTAAATTCAAGCAAATACCTAGGAATTATAACTACGAACAAATTGATTTGGAAGAAACACATAGAAAATGTTTGGGGAAGGCTAACCAAAGACGGTTTTGTTGGCAGGACACTAGAAAATGTAACAGGTCTACTAAAGAGACTGCCTACACTACGCTTGTCCAACCTCTTTTACAATACTGCTGCACGGTGTGGGATCCTTACCACATAGAATTGACGGAGTACATCGAGAAAGTTCAAAGAAGGGTAACCTGTTTTTTATTATCGCGAAATAGTGGAGAGATTGTCACTGAAATGGCAGAGGATTTCGGGTGAACATCGTTAAGACAATGACGTTTGTCGTTGGGGAAAATTCTCTTGGAATTTCAATCACCAACTTTCTCCTACGATTGCGAAAATATTTTTTTTGACGTCGACCTACATTGGGAGAACGATCACCATGGTAAAATAAGGAAAATCAGAGCTCGCACGGAAAGATAAGAATTTTTTGTTTCCACCCACTGTACGAAATTGGAATAATGGACAATTATTCTGAAGATGATTCAAAAATGGTTCAAATGGCTCTGATCACTATGGGACTTAACATCTGAGGTCATCAGTCCCCTAGAACTTAGAACTACTTAAACCTAACTAACCTAAGGACATCACACACATCCATGCCCGAGGCAGGATTAGAAACCTGGGACCGTAGCAGTCGCGCGGTTCCGGAATGAAGCGCCTATAGCCGCTCGGCCACCGCGGCCGGCGAAGATGATTCGATTAACCCTCTGCCAGGCACTTAAATGCGACCTGCAGAGTATACATGTAGATGTAAATGTAGATGATAAATAAACTTTGGTTTCGCGTCTTTGTTTAATTTTCATTGTTCCCAGATTTCATCCTTGGATGGGGTCGTTCCTTTCCTTCAGGGTCCATTTTCTTCCTTTTTCAGACGTCTTTCTTACCTAAAATCCTGCCTTTTGTGTTGCTTCTCTAAATAGTATTCTGTTATCTATTACATCTATTCTAATTCTAGTGTTTTCCGTATGTTTATCTTCGTCAGTATCCTTAGTACTTATGTATTTCCTCCATTCTCTATCTCCTCCAAAGCTCTCTTGGAAACCCGTCTCCCAGTCTTACACCTGATTTTCTCCCGAAAAGTTTTGACAGTTCCCCCAAAAATTTTACTCTCTAACTGGTGTTAGTTAAAATACCTTTAATT
Source organism: Schistocerca americana (assembly GCF_021461395.2). Taxonomy (NCBI): domain Eukaryota; kingdom Metazoa; phylum Arthropoda; class Insecta; order Orthoptera; family Acrididae; genus Schistocerca; species Schistocerca americana. The sequence goes on from NC_060122.1 coordinate 685,630,293, forward strand.
ATTTCTGTTACTTCATTTTCGAGTCAGAGTTCTTTTATTATGTTTATTAGCGCATTTCTATCAATTCAGTCACATTTCTTTCTAAAATCTACAAAAGTTATCACGTACTTCAAGTTTCTTATTTGCCTCATTTCTATCACGTTATTTGGATTTATTATTTGTGCTGTGCAAGAACTTGCTCTGCACAAGACCTTCCGTTCCTAAATCCTGCTTGATATTCTGCAACATGGGGGTTGGGTATTCCTTCGTCTCTCTTTTTTAAAGTGCCTTGGAAAAGTTCTATGTCATTGGCAACAAGGAAATTCCTCTATTTTTGTTACAGTTTTCTTTCTGTTTCTTATGTAGTGGATGTATTAATGCAGATGACCATTCTGGTGGTAAGCTGTCTGCTGTCCAAATTTCATTAATGATTTCCGTTTGACATAAAATAACGTTGTCACTAGGGTGTTCTCATAATTCAGATTTAATTGAAACCAAAAATTATTATTTATTTTTGTACAAACATGAAGAGCGCTTTTCTGCGTTTGACTTTTAACTGTTGACTTTGAACTGTTATCCTGTTTTCCTTGGCTGGCGTATGCTAACATTTCTCTGAATTTGAGTGCAGTGAATTATTTGTCTTATTATGCTGAGACCGTGGTCTACGTAATGCATTTATTTATCTGCAAGAGTTTGTGTGATTATTGTTGTGCATTGCGTGGGTAGATGTGTAACACTTATGACTGCAATAATAGTAATGAGTAGTTGGCTGAGTATTGGCTAGTGTAGGTAAGGGTAGGTGTTATTAGTCATTTTTTCTGCTATGTGCATGGGATTGATCTATAGTAAACGCTAAGAGCTGAAGTTTAATTCCACTGTCTGTATTTGTTGTTCTTATTTAGAGGTAAATCAGATTTTACGAATTTGCTCTTTTATACTGAGTCGTGTTCATCTGTAATCTCTACGGGCCAAGAATGCGAGTATTTTCAGCTGTATTTTTGCTATTCTGTGGCCCCTTATGTGTCACTGGGGCTGTCTCTCATATTAGATTGTTTTATAGCTTGGTTAAGGCGTGTCTCGTTTATTTGTGTTATCCATCCTGATATCCTGGAGCCAAATTTGCTCAGGAACTAGCGTTTGTCACTACTGTTTAATATTCTTGTAATATGTTGTGGAACCTATGGTTTTTAGTAGATGTTTTGTTGGTTGACTCGGGGGTGGAGACGAACAGCGAGATCATCGGATTAGGGAAGAATGGGGAAGGAAGTCGGTCGTGCCCTTTCAAAGGAATCATCCCGGCATTTGCCTGGAACGATTTATGGGAATCAAGGAAAATCTAAATCAGGATGGCCGGACGCGGGTTTCCATCTTCGTCCTCCTGAATGCGAAACCAGTGTGCTAACCTCTGCGCCACCTCACTCGTTTTTAACAAGTGTTTTTGGCAAAACAACCCCCCATCTGCACAATCGACAGCCAAAATCGCCTTCCACCTAGACCCTGTGCTACAACAAAGTTGTATAAGGATGCGGAATTGCATTCCCGTAGACGGGCGTTTTCCGATTTTCTGAGCGAATATTGCGATTAACGACTGGGCATATACTTTGTAGGAAGGCAAAGGTCATTAACTAGGTAGAGGTCGTGTTGGTTATAGGCGACTGACTTGCTGACTTTCAATTGTTACCCTGTTTTTCATTTTATGGAGATTGTCGGCGTAAGTTGCTACTGCAGTTGATGTAGGTACATCTTGCAGTCCAGTGCTCGGTTTTCGGGACGCTTGCGGAAAAAAGAAAGTCTAAACAGGGTCGACAGCCTCGTTTTGAACTGCGAGAATGGGTTAAGAGTGACTGCTATAAAAGTAATAAATGCCCAGTAGCATTCAACTAATTTCAAAAAGCTTCTGAAAACCGAGTAATAGACTGAAAAAACGTATACCACTAAATGTACCTGTATTACCTCCACTAACAACTTAAGCCAAAAATCACCATAAAAACAGACAACACCTTACTCCTTTCAGTAACACACACACACACATACAATATATACCCACTTTGCAAATATAACATTTAAATTTTTGGCTGGGACAACTTCCTCACTGAAAGACGACGCCCCAGGAACAAATTATTGCGGTTCCAGTCCGGCTGTTCCGACCAAGGTTTTCCTGAGGTTTCTCTCCGTTTTAAGGAGAATACCTGAACCGGTAAGCCTCTCCCATTTATTTCCAGTTGGGATCCTCCTTGTGTCTCACTATCAGCTTGTATGATAATCTGCTGAATAAAACCGCGACCCTCTAATGTGCCATATCTTGAACAGCCACTCCACTCCCTGGATGAAAAAAAGTTCGCGCACGCGCGCGCACACACACACACACACACACACACACACACACACACACACACACACACACACACACGCCCGCACCAATCAAGACACATATACTAAGTTTTAACTTTTGTTTCGGACAGTTGACAACATTGTCTCAGGAATAAATTAAGATAGTCCCAATTCGCGGTTGCAACAGAGGTTTTCAGGAGGCTTCTCTTGGTTATCAAGTGAATACCGGGCACGTAAAACCCCTCCCAAACATTATCAGCCGACATATCTTCTCCCCCACTCCCAGTTCGCCGAGACGTTTCGCTGAAAAGGAACACGACCTTTTAATAACTCTGGTCCTTGGATTAGAGAATGAAGACACTTAAGTCGAGTCCACCAACAAATGTGCGCCAGTAAATCTGTGTGACGGTTCGTCGAGTAACATGCGTTACCAGCATATCGCTAAGAGTGAGTAGGTACAGTTGCGAATGGAACTTAACCTTGTATCAAGGATGCTAGAATGATCACATAAATAGGAATTTTTAACTTCGTTGTTATAAGTAGACGAATTGCCAAGTAGTGTAAATGGTAAGGTAACCTTGTACCCACAGTGAGATAAGTCACTAGCAGAAACGAAATTGCTTCTCATTCGATAAACATTTTCATATAAGACGTGTGTGAAGTGTGTCGACAACCGACGCCTAATATATGGAAATGCTCCCATCGTACCATCTCCAGTTTCTCATTTCTGCTGTTCCTCGTAAGTTTACTTTTTATAGACATCTGCTCCCCAACCGGTAAAAATGGACGCTTATAGGACCATTTTGTTGTCCGTCTGCCTGCGTGTTGGTCAGTCAAACTGTTTAAAATCCCTTTTCACAGGAAGCTGTGGGCGTACCAAGTTGAAATGTATGTCACACAGTAAGATCTACCGTCCCTTGACGGCTGAAAGAATTGAAGCTTTTAAATCAATGGAATCAAGGATACAATGATTTACATCACATGTTTTGATATTCACCATCAAAACCTAAAAGGTACTTCCCCTTGACCTAGAATCATGATATGTGCCAAGAAGCATGGTTTCACAGCACAAGCAAAGGAAAACGCATCCGAAAGTTCTTAATTTGTAATTACATCAAATGAAAAAATATTTGTGGTCATTTGTTACGTGTCTGCCTGTCCATGTGTTAAGATTCCTGTTTCTGAGAAAGGGGGAGACTTATCAAGTTGAAATTTACACCGCATATTAAGGTCCACGGTAACTTGACGATGTAGCAAATTGAAACATCTAAGGCAATGATCCTGAGAAATCAGTACCCAGAACAACCACCTCCAGCATTAATAACGGCCTTGATACGCCTGGGCACTGAGTCAAACAGAGGTTGGATGGCTTGTACAGGTACAGCTGCCCATGCAGCTTCAACACGATATCACAGACCATCAAGAGTAGTGACTGACGTATTGTTGCGAACCAGTTGGTGAGCCACCATTGACCAGACGTTTTCAATTGGTGATAGATCTGGAGAATGTGCAGGCCAGGGCAGCAGTTGAACATTTTCTGTATCCAGAGAGGCCCGTACAGGACCTGCAACATGCCGTCGTGCATTATCCTGCTGAAATGTACGGTTTCGCAGCGATCAAATGAAGGGTAGAGCCATGAGTCTTAACACATCTGAAATGTAACGTCCTCTGTTTAAAGTGCCGTCAATGCTAACAAGAGGTGACCGAGACGTGTAACCAATGGCACCCCATACCATCACGCCGGGTGATACGCCAGTATGGCGATGAATACACGCTTCCAATGTGCATTCACCTCGATGTCGCCAAACACGGATGCGACCATCATGGCGCTGTAAACAGAACCTGGATTTATCCGAAAAAAAATGACGTTTTGCCATTCGTGCATCCAGGTTCGTCGTTGAGTACACCATCGTAGGCGCTCCTGTCACTGATGCAGCGTCAAGGGCAACCGCAGCCATGGTCTCCGAGCTGATAGTCCATGCTGCTGCAGACGTCGTCGAACTGTTCGTGCGGATGGTTGTCGTCTTGCAAACGTCCCCATTTGTTGACTCAGGGATCGAGACATGGCTGCACGATCCGTTACGGCCATGCGGATAAGATGCCTGTCATCTCGACTGTTGTGATACGAGGCCGTCGGTATCCAGCACGGAATTCCGTATTACCCTCTTCAACCCACCGATTCCATGTTCTGCTAACAGTCATTGGATCTCGACCAACGCGAGCAGCAATGTCGCGATACAATAAACCATAATCGCGATAGGCTACAATCTGACCTTTATCAAAGTCGGAAACGCGATGGTACGCATTTCTCCTCCTTACATGAGGCATCACAACAACGTTTCACAAGGCAACGCCGGTCAGTTGCTGTTTGTGTATGAGAAATCGGTTGGAAACTTTCCTCATGCCAGCACGTTGTAGGTGTCGCCACCGGCGCCAACCTTGTGTGAATGCTCTGAGAAGCTAAACATATGCTTATCATGGTATCTTCCTCCTGTCGGTTAAATTTCGCGTCAGTAGCACGTCATCTTCGTGGTTTAGCAATTTTAATGGCCAGTTGTGTAATTTCGTACTAAATCTCGGTGCGCAAGTCCTACCCGCCCTTATTCGGATTTTTTCATACCCTGGCCTCATTCTGCGCTAAGTAGCTTTGTAATTCCTCGTTAGCTCCAAGTTTCGGAGGTACGGTAGGCAGTCTCTTCGCAGATCGGATGATTAACACTAATACCTCGGCCCGGACGCTGTAGCGGCGGCAGAAATCCCAACAGACCGGCATTACGTGGAGCTCGCGCGTTCTAAGCGGCAGACGGCCTGCCCGCTCACCTGGCAACAGGCAGAGCGGCTACGGGAGAGACGCGGAATTCAATGAGCCCCAGTGCATTTAGTGGGCCGTTATCCGCCGAGCGGGCCTGCCCAACATTTAGGCGGCGGCTGGGCCTCATTAAATGTTGAGGCACGGAACGGGGGTGCAAGCGAAGGCCGGTTTATGACGCTGGCGCTTTAGAACTGAACGCCATGGGGCATGCTCATTTTGCGTCTCCCTCACTTTAATCCGTAGGTGGGGGGCAGGAGGAAACGGTGGAGGAAGTCGTAGGTGGAAGAGAAAGTCATCCGGCAAAAACAACGCACGGGTGTGCAGAGTTGCGGTCGGTGATGAGTTATTTTTACCAGCTTTTTAGAAAACATGTGGGGAGTGGGGGGGGGGGGGGGAGGGAGGGCAGGAGAGCAGGGGTTGAAAATTCTGAGGAAACGAGAGGCGTTTACATAATTGACGGCCTGCGCCCGTCCTCACAGTACGCAAATAAGTCCTGCGGCCCTGCAGACCCGTTAGGCTGCACTCGCCCAATTGCCTTTAATAAGTAAGGTGGCCGTGTGGAGCAGCCGCCGCCGCCGTCCCCACCGCAGACGAATTGCCGGCTTTGCGAACAGTGGCAGTGGGGGCGGCGCGGAGGCGGAGTCCGTTTTGCAGTCACGGCCGGGGCGGAGGTGCGTCCGTAAGATGAGATGCGTGCTTTGGAGGCGTCTGTGGGAACATATAGGACGTACTGCTCCGTCTCCGCTGGCAAAAAAATTACATTGCTGGTCTCAATTTCGAAATAGCGCCCCCACCAACATTGTCGCATTGAGGACAAAAAACGTCGAAAATACGTGACATACAAAATCCGCGAGCGTGTGCATAACGGTTGCAAAACCAGACAGCAATCATTCGAAGAGCATGAAACATACTACACATACGCTGACGCTGATGCACAATTGAAGTTTTTCACTGTAATTATTTTAAATTATTGTCGAGGAAAGAATTTTGGAAATTCGGATTCTAATTAAACCAAAGAAACTTTTATCTCCTCAGTCTTCTTACTGCGTGTCCTGGACCAAGCTCTTCATCTCAGCACTTACAAAATACGATGCAAACTTATTCCTCGGATATATTCCAGACTTTTGCAACAGTTTGTGTTCCTCCAACTCTTCAAATGGCTCCAAGCACTGTGGGACTCAACATCGGGGGTCATCAGTCCCCTAGACTTAGAACTACTTAAACCTAACTAACCTAAGGACATCACACACATCCATGCCCGAGGCAGGAGTCGAACTTTCGACCGTAGCAGCAGCGCTGTTCCGAACTGAAGCGGCTCCAACCGCTCGGTCATAGTGGCCGCCCTTCCGGTTCTCTCCACTACCATGGAAGCTATTCCCTGATCTGAAACTTCCTGGCAAATTAAAACTGTGTGCCGGACCGAGACTCGAACTCGGGATCTTTGCCTTTCGCGGCCAAGTTTGGAAGGCAGGAGATGAGGTGCTGGCAGAATTGAAGCTGTGAGGACGGGTCATGAGTCGTGCTTGGGTAGCTCAGATGGTAGAGCACTTGCCCGCCAAAGGCAAAGGTCCCGAGTTCGAGTCTCGGTCCGGCACACAGTTTAAATTCACCAGGAAGTATCATTAGCGCACACTCCGCTGCAGAGGGAAAATCTCATTCTATTCCCTGATGCCTTAACACACGTCCTATCATCCTGTTTCTTCTTCTACTGTTCTAGTGCTCCTTTCCTGTTAGATTCTGCTGAGACCCTCAACTCTATCTCCACTTAATTTTCAGCATTTGTCTATAGCACCACATCTCAAACACTTCGATTCTCTGTTTCAGTTTTGCCACAGTGTTTCCACATCTCGTGATTCACTTATGTACAACACGTGATCCTAAGGGACGTTTTTGACATCTCTTCCTCATTTTAAGGTCCATGTTTCATAATAATAGAACTATTTCTGCGACCAATGCCCTCTTTACATTTGATAGTTTCCTCGTTTCCTCCGCCATTGTTATTTTGCTTCCAAGGTAGCAGAAGCCTTTCACGTCGTCCACTTCGTAGTCGTCAACTTATGCAGGTTGGTCAGAAACAGTCTGAAAATATTGCAAAGGCTTTGCAGGAAAGGATATTCTGGGAAATAGCTGTTGAGAAAAATTCGATGAGCTGTTTCTTAGTTAATTAGCCTTGAAGTTAGCCCATCACATGGCTGCAGCGCAAATTCAAGCGGCCACCAGAGAGGGTATCATCAAACATGTACTTCGTTTGATTTCCCAAAACCGAGAGTGATACAAAAACTGGACGTGGGACGGTAGTAAGGTTTGAACCTGAGCCAAAGGCTGAGCAGACTCATGCGCTATCATATATGCTATGTAAAATCTGATACTAAATATATCTGGAGGCCGCTTGAATTTTCGCGCGCAACGACCCATTAGGATAGCTTCAGTGCCAATAAACACGGCACAACGTGTTGATTTTTTTCTTAACAGTTAGTTCTCGGCACAGCCTACCCTGAAACACTATTACAAGATTTTCAGACTGTGTCTGACCACCCTGTCTAGTCTTCTTTACTCTCGTTTCATCTAAATCCATATTCTGTGCTCAATAGATTTTCATCCCATTCAGAAGACTCTCCTCACTTTTAGTGAGGACAGCAATATCAAGGAATTTTGCCATGATCTTGAATTTTAGTCCCACTTCTGAACCTTTCTTGTATTTGCATTGTCCGCAGCTCGTGGTCGTGCGGTGGCGTTCTCGCTTCCCGCGCTTAGGTTCCCGGGTTCGATTCCCGGCGGGGTCAGGGATTTTCTCTGCCTCGTGATGACTGGGTGTTATGTGATGTCCTTAGGTTAGTTAGGTTTAAGTAGTTCTAAGGTCTAGGGGACTGATGACTATAGCTGTTGAGTCCCATAGTGCTCAGAGCCATTTGAACCATTTTGTATTTGCATCTTCACTTCGACAATGTACAGGATAAACAGCAGAGGGGAAAGATGTCTCGGTCCTATTTTAATGCAAACATTTTCCACCTGACAATACTTTTTCTTTTTAAATCTAAACTACTGCTTGCTTGCTAGTTGGTGTGCAACTGAATGTGAGAGTTTCATAAGACTTCGTCTGTTTGTCTGTTAATCTAAGTTGGATCGCACATCGGATCACAGTAGTTCCCATATGACAAATAGTTCATAAAGTTCACTGCAGAATACGAAGCGCATTAAATCATCAGACTACAGTTGGGGTGTTTGAGTTAGTGCAACATTTTAACAGTGAATTAATTTTGATCTCCAACTGTTTATTATTCGAACATTCCAATATTTCGCAGCAAATACTTACATGATTTTGGCAATTTTTGGCCGCAACAAATTCTAAAAAGTTCACAGCTAGGTAGCTGAATTTTGCTGACAATCGAACCTTACAGTGTGGCCTTTTCCGTTTTTTTTCACATGTATTCATTTTCCTGAAGTAATACAAGGCAAATTTCGAAACAGAAAAAGACGGGGCAAGTGCGGTAGAATTCGTGATTTGAGGATTCCGTACGGACTAAATTATGTATATAGATAGTTTATCTACAGGTTTTGATGAGTGAGTTTTTGAGTATCAAAATATAACAAATTGCCGTATATTTTGATTGCACAGACTTACAAGCATACATTTTTTACAACATCAAGGGATCGTAGACCTTCGTATTCTGCACAAATTTGAACTTGATACGTGTATCGTTCCTAAGAAAAAGAGGACTTAATAGACTTACAGACAGCAATGTGCTTCTATAACGGTTCCGGTTTTAACAACTGACTTACAGAACCCCAGAAAAAGTAAGGCTGACGATTAAATTTCCGATCGTTGTAAAGTATAAAACATTTGTAATTATTATGTTACAACAACCTTCAGTGAAATTAAATGCAAAGATGGTAACATTAATAGTGAAATTGGAATTCCACTATTAAATGCGGAAGACAGCGCAGTTAGGTGGAAAGAGTACACTGAAGGCCTGTATGCGCGGGAAGACTTGTCTGAGGACGTGATACAAGAATAAACACAGAGTCGATATGGAAGAGAGAAAGGATGCAGTATTAGAAGCAGAATTTAAAACAGATTCGGGAGACTTAAGATCGAATAAGCCAGAAAGGACAGATATAATTCCATCAGAATTTCTAAAATCGTTGGGGCAAGTGGCAACAAAACTACTATTCACGTTGGTGTGTAGAATGAGTCTGGCGATACATCACTTGAATTTTGGAAAAACATAACCCAGACAATTCTGAAGATTGCAAGAACCGGCAAGTGCTGGAATTATCGCACAATCAGCTTAACAGCTCATGCAGCCAAGTTGCTAACAAAGATAATACACAGAAGAATAGAAAAGAAAATTGAGGATCTGTTAGATGTGGATCAGTTTGGCTTTAGAAAAGGTAAAGACGCCAGAAAGGCACTTCTGACATAGCAAGACTAAAGACACATTGTGAGGCTGCGAGTAGAATTAGTGTGTTAATTTGCCGTCTTTTTACGAGAGCCAGGCAACTGTTTTTGTGGTCAACCAAAAAGCGATGGAGAACGTACTGACCATAGCTGCTAGTCTGCAAGTCCACATTCTTGTCCAGCCCAATGAAAGAAATGTTTCTGTTCTCTATTTGCTTAGCGGGATCAGAAGAAGATTTAGAGTTCTAACTGATACATATATTTGGTAAACTTCACACATAACAATGTGAAATTAATTGCATTCCTATTGACAGTACATCTTTCTATCCTAAACATCACTATGAGTAGTTAAAAGGCGACCTCTGCGGTAAGTTCCTACCAAATTGTCTTTCACCATGACTACTCATAATCAAGATAAAAGCTCGCCACAAAAGTGGAAAATAATTGTCCCCACTTGCCACGCGGAAAAATTTGGAAATTTGTGGTAATGACTATGGGACTAAACTGCTGAGGTGATCGGTCCCTAGGCTTTACACACTACATAATCTAAGTTAAACTAACTTACGCTAAGAACAACACACACAAACATGCCCGAAGGAGGACACGAATCACCGTCTGGGGAGCCGCGGGAACCGTGACAGCCGGCCGCGGTGGCCGAGGGACTCTAGGCGCTACAGTCTGGAACCGCGCGACCGCTACGGTTGCAGGTTAGAATCCTGCCTCGGGCGTGGATGTGTGTGATGTCATTAGGTTAGTTAGGTTCAAATAGTTCTAAGTTCTAGGGGACTGATGACCTCAGATGTTAGTCCCATAGTGCTCAGAGCCATTTTTTTTTTAACCGTGACAAAGCGCCGTAGACCGAACGACTACCCCGCACGACTTGCCACGCGGATTTGTGAATATCACGGACGGCACACTGACAGTTACTTCTGCGAAATCTACGCGATCCAGGACGGTGAACAGTCCTCGCGAGTTCACTATCAGTTATTACTGAAAATCGACGTTTTTCAACAGCCTGTCTCAGACGTCATCCGACGCAGCGCGCAATCAGCGTTTCACAGACGTGGATCTTACAGTGGCTGGGTGAGAAGTGAAGCCTGGTTTTGCCTCTCGGGCTGTGTTTATATATGTGGCGCAGCGGACGGCCAAGGGAACACCTGCTGTCATCCGCCTTATGCACACGGCAGCAGTCTAAATGGCCGCTTTATCGTACACACTATTTTTATAATAAAGTTACGAATTAATCTAGAATCCTCTTAATTTTGGCATACATGTACGTCAGTTGGTTGAAATCACTCACAAACTTTCAGCTCGCTTGCATACAAACTTTGCCTTCTAGAATTTTTAGAACGGAACTGACAGCAGATCATTACCTCTGAACTATAACTTTAAGAAAACTTGCATTGGCTGTTATTAACAGTACGGTCCTAAGACTTGTTACAGGTCTATTATTAATATATTTTATCGTGTGCTGTAACCAAACTTCTCTAGCATTAAAATTACAGATACTTAATCTACTACAAAAAAAGGATGTTTTAGTTCCAATTTTAGTTTTCATTAAATTACTCGAAAACTACTAGTGGTAGCTTAATGTGGGCACGTACTTATTATTTATAGGATGAACTGAAGTACGATACAAATTTTCACACTTCTGAGTCTAATATTTAACGTCTTTAATTTTTCTTAAAATATGGATTCTGACCACAATTTTTATTTAATCATGTTGAGACTTTCACCAGTTAATTTTGTCACACACATTATGACCAATTTCGGGATTCCTGGTTTGTTGTTCAGCGTCACTTACTTCCTTCTTAAAACGATGTATTTAGGAAAACTATTAATCTAATCGCTCTAACAAGGGGAAGGCGTCAGACACGGCCAACCTATTCGGCTCAAAATGGGCGGGCCGTTTGTGTACAACCTAAAACGAGGGACTCTAAGATATTTTGGGTCAACACCCCCGAAATTTTGAGAAAATCACGCCTAAAGGTTATGACGAGCAACCGACTCTAATTGGAAATTGTAAATAGAGCATTTTTCATCATCAGGTATGTGGTCCGAAAACGCATACTTTTCCAGAAATCGAGGTAAGAATCTTTTACAACTGACGCTTCTGTACCCACATGGCGAACGCATTTTGCCGAAAGTACAGATAGGGCAACGGCCAAGGTAACTGGCTGGGACTCTGAGAAACCGTGTTCGAATCTAGAAGAAACCCAGCGGATGTTCTCCTTTTCGTTTGTATTTTTCCATATCTCAATTGATAGAGATAGGAAGGTTAATAAGGTAAGTAAATCAATAAGGAATGATAATAAGGTAGGCAAACTAATTTCCCAAACGCCGTGAGTTTGCAAAGTATAAAACTTTTAAGCCTTGTCACATGAAAATAACTCCGAGTAAGAGTGCTGCGAATTCCTCACGAGGGATCACAGATAGCCAACCGCGCGACGCTTGATTACAGCGAGGCAGGGGGCAGAATGCACGCGGGGAGAGATACGTTATCCCGGTTGCCTCTTCGTGATATCATAGTAGTGAACCTGGAAGAATGAACGTGTCCAGCACGAACCTTATACAAGTCAATCGGAAGGAGTTGTTTTGAGGCATTAGGCTGCCGCGAACCTCGCGGATACAGGTAGTGACTTTTCCATCGTTAATGAGCCGAATACATTACTTTTTGTGAATGAATACAGTGTTCTTCCGTAAGTAACATGACAAGTACTGTATGTAGTTTGTAGTAATTAGCTCGTCTGTTTATGCCGTAGTAACTAGTTATTGTTTGTTGTGCCATAGCTTTCAGGTGCATAATCTGAATAATGGAGGATGTACACCCTTCGACTAACGCTGTAATATATAATTGGGAGCCTGTCACATACGATGGCAAGCGGGATGATACCGACGTTGTGATTTGGTTTTGTAATAGTGTTGCAAGACGGATGTATTATCAAATGCACTACCGGAAGCAGGCAGTTCTGTTTCTCGGCGTTCCAGATCGATAAGAGCGGCTATTGTTGAGCGATGTTTGGAGCTGATGAACGAAATGGCTATTGTTGATACTGAAGTACTATATCATGAAGACGAAGCAGAAGGTGATTCAGTGGAAGATATCCCGACTAGTGAATCGCGAAGTGGTTACAACACTTTGGAAATCTCCACGTCACTGGGAATATGCGCTTCATCTGTTCCCAATGAGTATGACGAACCGGTTACTAAACGATTGAACTATGGCGCTATACACCCTGAAATAAAAGTAAAGGTGGTAGCGCTAGCCAGGAATCATCCAAATTGGAACTTACAAACACTGCAAAAGAATGGAGCAACAACAGCCCTGAAAAGGAAGAAGGACTTGAAATTGCTGGAGAGTGATATCGTTAAAGGAGGGACAAGATACGACAAATACCAGGCGATAAGTGGGCATACGAACGATTTGTCGAACCTCGTTGTCGTAACGAGAATAGTTCAGGAGTGGGCTGCAGGTGCAGCGCTTCAACACACGACCACCAGGGATTTTACGTTTGCTGCATCATTATCTTGGGCAAGAAATTTCAAATCGGAGTATAAAATTCGTCAACGGCACGACACTAAATACGTCTCTCATAGGGAAGTACAAAATATAGAAGATATACAGATAGTGGCGGCTCTTTTCAGCACGCAAAGGGCGTCACTTATGACGGGTTTCAATCGTGATTACGTGGTCAACACCGATCAAACAGGATGCGAGTATCGGGTGAACATTCGACGCACGTTATCGCGTAAGGGAGAAAAACGAACCCTTGTCGCAGCTGGTAGCAAAAACGAACACATACGTACATGGCGCAATATGCCATCACAGCCTCTGGAAAAGTGTTTCCTAAGGTTTTCCCATGTTTACAAGAAGCGAATGTTACATTTGGTCTTCGGGTTATAGAAGAGGTTCGTTTAACCAAATCGTTGAAAAATGTTTACATTACCTGCTCCAAACCCGGGAAACTGACTAATGCGATTTATATAACATTTCTTGAGAATGTTTTGAAACCATGCGTTTCTGATAACAAGTTTTGTCTAATATTGGATTCCTGGAGTGGAAAAATTAATACTACAGTATATGACACAATGTTTACAGATGGCGAGAGTTAGCCGACGTGCACAGTAAAAGTAATACCGCCAAACTGCACACCTGTGTGCCAGCCGTGTGATGTTTATTTCTATCGCCTGGTTAAAAACTTTTTTCCAGGATTCAGAATTGCAGTGTGCTTCTGGAAATCGAGCGGGAATTGCACAACCGCACGGATGGAAGAACTGTTCACAACAAAATTCATAACCAAACTTTCAGCACCGATTTTTCAGGCAATGATATCGTATGCGTGGTACCCATAAAAATTAATTGCCGAAAACACATATTTTTAATGTAAACCAAGTTTGTTTTCCGCCGACTCTTCGGAAGGAACAGTGTACCTGTCGAAAGACTTATTTCCATTAGATGTTCTTGGTGCCATGAGTACATTTGTTTCGAATGTTTACATGACAAGTACCATCCATCTAGTTGTTCGAAGAAAAGTGAGGACACGTAACAGCGACTGGAAGAACCATTGTAAAGTGACCTGGAGTAGCATTTTAGTTGTTTACTACCCCAAGAGTAGTGAGAAATTTATTTGCCTACCTTATTATTATCGTTCGTTATTGATTTAGACACCTTATTAACCCTCCTATCCCTATCAATTGAGATATGGAAAAATACAAACGAAAAGAAGAACATCGACTACGTTTCTTCGAGATTCGAACGCGGATTCTCCGACTCCCAGCCAGTTACCTTGGCCGTTGCGCTATCGGTGCTGTCGGAAAAAACTGTTTACCAGAAGCGTCAGTTGTAAAAGTTTCTTACCTCGATTTCTCGAAAAGTATGCGTTTTCGGACCATATACCTGGTGATGAATAATGCTCTATTTACAATTACCTATCGATCCCGCCAATTTTGAGTCGATTGCTCGTCATAACCTTTAGGGGTGATTTTCTCAAAAACACGGGGGTGTTGACCCAACAGATTCCTTCGTTTTAGGTTGTACACAAGCGACCTCCTAAATCTGAGCCGAATCGGTTGGCCGTGTCTGAGGCCTTCCCCTCATTGACATTTAAAACATTATTACATTAAAGTATATCTTGACAGTTTGAAAAAACAATTTTAACTTTTAATTTTATCCTTAATTATGATGCAATAGTTGTGCGCTACGCGCAAACGCGTTAAGGTGACGTGGCGCTACTAGCAGTAAACTGGGGTAAGTTCCGGCACGCTCGCTCGCCTCTGTATCTCACAAACGATACAGTGCTTATTTCGCTACAACATCAAGACACGTTCATAGGATTTGTCGACCTGGTGAAAGCGTTCGTCAATGTAAAATGGTGGAAGATGTTTGAAATTCTGAAAAATAGGGGTAAGCTATAGGAAAAAACGGGTAATATAAAAGAAGTACAAGAGCCAAGATGGAACAATAAGAGTGGAAGACCAAGAACGAAATACTCTCATTAAAATGGCGCAAGACAGGGGTGTAGTCTTCAATCTCTACTGTTCAACCTACACATCGAAGAAGTAAATAATAGAAATAAAAGAAAGGTTCAAGAGTGGAATTATAGTTCAAGGTGAAAGGATTGCTAACCGGGGTGAAAGTGAAGAAGATTTACGGGATCTTCTGAACGGAATGAACAGTCAATGAACACAGAATGTAGATTGAGAGTAAATTGAGGAAAGCTGAAAGTAATGAAGTAACAGAAATGAGAACAGCGAGAAACTTAGTAAATATCGTAATTGGCGATCACGAATTAGATGAAGTTAAAGAATTTTGCTATGTAGGCGGAAAAATAACACATGAGACGGACGGAGAAAGAATATAAAAAGCAGGTTAGTAATAGCAAAAAGGGCATTCCTAGCCAAGAGAAGTCTACTAGTGTAGAACACAGACAGTTATTTGAGGAACAAATTTCTGAGAGTATGCGTTTTGTACGAAACAGATGTGTGGTAGTGGAACATGGACTGTGGAAAACAGGAAAAGAAGAGAATCTAAGAATTTGAAACGTGCTGCTAAAGAATTAATGTTGTAAATTGGGTGGACTGATAAGGTAAGGAATGGGGAGGTTCTTCGGAGAATCGGCGAGGAAAGAAGTATATGGAAAATACTGACAAGTAGATGGGACAGGTTGGTAGGAAATATGTTAAGACTTTAAAAATGTACACAAACAGTCTCGACCGTACAGAAGAAAAAAAGAACTCTGTAAATGTCTGAAGATGGCTTTGTAAGCCGAAAACAGGTTAACACAATAAAAGTAATACTGCAGAACAGAACAAAGCAAATTAGTGCTTTTCATTTACTTAAAAAAATAAAAAAAGAAGCTTTATTTTGTGGTAACGGGTTTTGGTCAGTTCTTGATTATCTTCAAATCTCATTCTGAAATTGCGAACATAGAATGGATTTAAAAGGATGCCTGAAAATAGTACTAACATATAAGATAATATATATTATATAAACGAATTTTAAAAGAAGAAATATTACCCATGATGGCAGACGGTGGCGATAAACGGAGCAGGTCTCATGAGTCCAAGAACGGCAAATGCTAAGGAGAGCAATGCACCTATTGCTTAAATAAGCGATGTTCCGTGGAATGTATACCGAATTACGTCTTCTCTAGCCAGTTAGGCACATGCAACGTAAAGCCGTTATTACAATTACGTATGTACAGAATGGTTACATGAGAGCTAATAACAAATGAAGAAATAGCTGCATTACGTTATATAAAGAACAGCATTTCGTCAATATGTGGAAAAATATATATAAAAGAGATAATCGTTTGCAAGAACACCAACAGCCATCTGTAGGGACTTATCGCAAACTCGTTGGTCGAATGGTAGGAAAGACGTTAGTTAAGCGATGTTCCGTTAGAACTAATAAAGTAATTGCAAAAAAGGTAGGAAAAGGAAATAAATTGGTCCTTGTTAATAAATACAATTATATTCCAAAGACTTTCAGTCCAAATGGCATTTCCGAATTTAACATAGTTCCACTGGGACGGCGTGATCATATCGATAAGCGCCATCCGACGGAAGAGGATTTCAGAGCTGCGACAGCGGCTGGACGTCAGATACGTACTAACATGCAGATGGACATGTAGAAATGCATGACAGCTATTGCGAATTGCTCCTAGCTCTTAATGCCAGTGAAAATACTGCTCGAGTGCTGCTGTTGTTTACCATCGATGCGGTATGGAGGTGTCGATGAGTACGTTTCAACAGAAGACTGTTTCGGCCTACAATTAATAAAGTAATTGCAAAAAAGGTAGGTGAAGGCGATAAATTGGCCCTTGTTAATAAATACGATTATATTCCAAAGACTTTCAGTCAAAATGGCATTTCCGAAATTAACAAAGATCCAACTCCGAAGTTTCAAAATACGATTAAGAACTGACGTATCACAATTTCCTTCTGTTACCGAAAGGAAAACCTTCATTGCAGACAATGAGTCCTCATTTACCTAAATTAAGATTCCACTTAAAGTTACATGAGCCGAATGCGCCAATTAGTTCAAATGTTGACAGTATGAACTGTCCATCATACAACCTAAACAAAAAGTGAATATTATTTTGTAAGCATTCTATGGTTTTGAGGAGAATTTTAGCGTAAAGAACACGTCTGAGCTAGCACGGTCAATCTACTACTTCGAAATTCCTAACGATATAAGATTTGCCGCATTAGGCATTACAAACCTGCACACTAACATACCAGTCACAAAACCAATAGCCAGTATTAACAACAATTTACTTCAAAATAAGATTATGAGTACAGGAGAAAGAACAGAGTGCAGTGAGTTACTAGAAAATACCCTTGCTTTGAATTAATTATCATTCGACGGCAAAATGTATTTACAAAAAGATGGATTAGCAATGGGCAATTGGCTTGCAGGTACCATAGAAGATATCTTCGTTAGTCATGTTGAATTTCAATTTTTCAAAAGGATCCACAGATCACGAGTAAAATTTTGCATTATATGATATTTGTTGATAATACTTTGTTCCTGTATAAAGATTCCAGAGACGAGGTGGACTGTCAGTAACATTTTAAATAACGTTCATCCTAATCTTATTTTCACAACATAACACTAAAACACCAGCAGCAATGGCTTTTTAGATCTAACCATCAAATTGCAGCGGGAGACATTGTATCATCATTTACAGGAAGCCACCTGCCACTGATGCAATTATTAATGCAGATTCATATATTTTCTTCAAAATACAAGGAGGCCTTTTTCAAATCTAAGGTTCACAGAATACACAAATTATCTCTGGAACCAGACGCAATTCAAAAAGAAGTGTTTTAAAGCAAACTGCCAAAACTAACTGTATATTACTTGATTCATAAATTGCAAAAATGGCTCTGAGCACTATGGGACTTAACTTCTAAGGTCATCAGTCCCCTAGAACTTAGAACTACTTAAACCTAACTAACCTAAGGACATCACACACATCCATGCCCGAGGCAGGATTCGAACCTGCGACCGTAGCGGCCACGCGGTTCCAGACTGTAGCGCCTTTAACCGCTTGGCCACACCGGCCGGCTCATAAATTGCAGCCATCTGACAACCTCCCAATAGCAAATTTACCGAAAAGACATTCATGGGCTTAATTTCTGACAAAATTAATAAACCGTTAAAGATCACCGATTTGACCATAACCTTTACTATTATTAACCTTTTGCAGAATAGGCTGAATCGTACAACTGGAATCTGCAATAACACCGGTGTTTATAAAACAACGTGTAAAGATTGCGACAAACAGTACACTGGCCAGAGAGATCGGAACTTAACTACTCTTTGTAAGGAAAACCCTTCAGGTGTGTCTCGTAATAAATCAGTATTTGGCCAGCATCTAACACATCTCAACCACTCGTAGAAATTTATGCTGACTACAAAAATAAACTCTCGTCCATATTCAACGAGCGATTAGACCTCACACAAAAATATTTCTGTTATCTTTTTGAAGACTTAATATAGAAAGTTCCTGCTGTTCCGTTCCTCCTCCATTCTTTCTTTTATTTTTTTCTGGAATGTTTTCATTATTGTATAAAACGTTGTGTACGTTATTTTAAACTCTTGGCTGGTTATGTCTTTACTTTTTATTGATGTCTATCAGATAGGCCGTTTGTTTTATGACAACTGCTGTCCAGCGTCTCCCTTGCTGTAATATGATGATTTTGCTCTAATCTGACTAAAGAAGTTTTACTTCTGTTCGTTTTTATTCCTCTTTTATTTCTCCAAATAATAAATTTAACTTCATGCTAATTTTAACTGTTTATGCGTTTGTTTTACATTTAAGACTACCTAAGTGGGTCTTTGATGTATTATATCTTAGTGATGCAACCTATATGTGCGTCTGACGTTATGTACGCCTGTTTTACGGAATTTCGTGGATATTTTTGACTGTACACAAATATGTTTAGTTCTTTTGAACTTCAGTTTCTTATACTCGTATTTATGTGTCTGACTCACTACCTCGATGGGTGAGTGAGATTTTATGCCGATGTAAGTACATCATAAGAACTACGGCACAAAATCTCAGCCGGCCGGAGTGGCCGAACGGTTCTAGGCGCTTCAGTCTGGAACCGCGCGACCGCTACGGTTGCAGGTTCGAATCCTGCCTCGGGCATGGCTATGAGTGATGTCCTTAGGTTAGTTAGGCTTAAGTTCTAGGGGACTGATGACCTCAGATGTTAAGTCCCATAGTGCTCAGAGCCACTTGAACCATTTTGAACAAAATGTCACTGACCCATCGAGGTAGTCAGAGACATAAAACAACGAGTATAATAAACAAATTTAAAAGAAATGTGAACATAGTTGTTTACAGTCAAAAATGTGCTTTAGGTATTATGTACTACTTTTCTTGTTATCTTCTTTATTACTTGTTCAAAAACATCTGATACCCCTTACACATATTACGACAGTCGTCCTACTTGACGTCAGTAATTTGTAATAATTAGTCACTGTCACAGATTAAAAAAAGTGTTGTCAGGTGGAAAATGTTCGCATTATTTACCATCGAAGCGACGTGGAGGCGTCGGAGTGCATGTTTCAACAGATCACGAATTCAAAGCTGTATTCTTTTCCCTCTACTGTTAATCCTGTACATTGTCGTAGTGAAGATTAAAATACAAGAAAGTTTCAGAAGTAGGACTAAAATTCAAGGTCATGGCGAAATTCCTTGATGATATTGCTGTCTTTTGAATGGGATGAAAATCTGTTGAGAACAGAATATGGATTTAGAGGAAACGAAAATAAAGAAGACTAGACAGGGTGGTCAGAAACAGTCTGAAAAACTTTTAATAGTGTTTCAGGGTAGGCTGTGCTGAGAACTAACTGCTAAGTTGAATTTTCGCGGACAATGGAGCTGTAGAGTGTAAAGACTTTAGAGGGAGACAGACATTGAAATACTCCATCAAATAATTGAGGACGTAGACCTTGAGATGAAAACGTTGGGGCACAACAGAAGAATTCTTGGTGGGCCGTCAGAAGACAAACAGAAAAAAAAAATGGTATTTCCACAATTGTGGGAAAGTGAGGCCGGAAAACAAAGTACATAATATGTACTGTAATTGAACTTTTTGTTTTCAAGGATACGTTTAAGGACAAACTGTGCAACGAGTTTTGCTGACACATTGACTGTAGCTACTTATCCATTGGTGTGTAAAGCTATGTTCAGGGCGGGCTCTGGACGCCAACAGTGGGGGATGAACTCCGCTGCATTATCGCATGAACAACTGCTGTAAGGGTCTTGATTCCGTTATGTTTTCGAAGAGTTTGATTAAGAATATATGTAGTACTCTGTCGAATGTCTTCTTCTTCTTCTGTGTTTTCGTTTGCCACCCCACCTGCGTCACAACCTGCACTCGTACAAACATTATGTAATTCCCATACAGCAGAGGACACTTTAATTGAAATTCGCTGCCAGATATTAGCGAATAAAAATGAGAACGGCATAGGCACTGCAAATCGTCCCATCATCAGGAGTCTGCAGGTATGAAGACATTCGGATTTACTGTTTGTTCCTGTGATTTACTGTTTGTTCCAGGTGACATTACCATCCGTTTGCTCTGCCCCTATACAGTGGGAAGGAAACATCCCTGTGTCATAACTAGAAAATACGACGGAAAAAGCTTGCATCCCAGCACTGTCATTCACTATATGTTACAGCAACCCAATTTACAAATTTACAAATGGAATAGACATTGGCCCTCAGGTAGGAACCTTGCTGGCCTGACTGTTTCTCAAAGTGACAAACAACTGTGTTCAAACAAATTTCGGGCTTGCAGCCGGTTGTTGCGTAATTCATTCCACGATATTTCGACTAGGCGCCTGTCAGTAACCTTCAGGTGAACAATCTAACACTGACGAAGACTTGCTCCATTCGGCCCTAAAAAGCGCGCTGTAAGTATTCCGCACATGCATCAAAATTAAAGTTGACAAACAGACTACACCACCCGCTGGCAGCGCCCTCGCTGGTGGAACTGTGGGACTCAGCTGTCCTTTGTGATACCACTAGATGGGGTCGTTGGCGCACTCTAGCGTTTCCGATTGGAATAAATCGTTGAGGTGATGCAGTTCCAAGCGCTATCCAAATGGCAGGCGCTATAACGCTTCATAAGATTTTCTGCCAGGCGTATTTCAACGGATTCTTCGATAATGGAGTTTTTCTCACCCCCGACTCAAGAGAAATATAGTTGCCGTAGTCAGAATCACAGTTCTATCATACTCCATTGAGTGCTCACTGGGAATACAGTCTTTGGCATTAGTGGACTTTCTTGGTTGCAAAAGGCGAGTGCAAAGCTGATGTTCGGTGCAGCGTCAGACCTATGTAAGCCATACCACGCTGACAAAGTATTCCGGCCTTACGGAATAAGAAGTCGTTTTT
The DNA here is from genome assembly GCF_021461395.2 of Schistocerca americana. Lineage (NCBI taxonomy): Eukaryota > Metazoa > Arthropoda > Insecta > Orthoptera > Acrididae > Schistocerca > Schistocerca americana. The sequence goes on from NC_060122.1 coordinate 685,651,732, forward strand.
CACCAATCCTAAAAGGTATGAAATCACAGACGGAGGACGAAAAATCACTTTCACTTGAAATTGGCAAAGTATTTTTGCTATTTCAAACGAAAAGTTGCCCACAAACCAGAGAAAAGCTAAGGATTTTGCCAGAGTGTTCCCCTCTTTATTCACTTCCTGTTTCTTGATTTTAACTGAGAATGCCCTGTTAATCTGCTGGGTGTAATATCAATTTTTTCTAAACACTGTCTCTGGGTGATCGAGATATTTGGGCGAACTATCTAAATCGGAGACAGTATGAGCTCTGTGTGCGCTGTTTTAAGCACGCGCATTGTTTGTGACGGATGATGACAACCTGACGCTTACAAATACAAATCAGTATTACTGGGCTTACGATAAACTGAATTCCCCGGAAAGTCATGATTCTTTCGTCTAACCAAGACATGCAAGAAAGGTGGACAACGGTCTATTGCTATTTCCATGATGAACCGAATGTCCTTATGGGTGAAGTTGAGGTGGTGAAGAAATTTCATCTTCTCCATTAGGCCACATTGTGAAAGTATCGTCCTCATACTTTGAAAATATTATTCTTTTAATGTCAGTTGACTGAAGCGCTCTCTCCTTGACATGCTCCATAAAAAGGTTGGCCACCAATGGAGACAGGGGGCTGCCCATGGTTACGCAGTCATTCTGTTCAACATAAAATAGGTTGAGCATAGAGCATGCTGAAACAAAGCAGTGACGTCCGCTTGAAACTTTTTGCCACTTAGTGCCAAAGAATCTGTGAGACAGACCTTTGTAAAAAGTGATACTACATCAGGGCTAATCTAACGGTCAGAACTGCTTAGACGGAGAGCATGAAGTTTATTGATAAAATCAGAAGAGTCACGTATGTGATGTGGGAATTTTCCCACCAACCGCCTCACTGGACATCAACGATGCAATCGGCTTCTGTAACCAAGCAAGTCCACTATTACCGAACACCGTATTTAAAAGTTGACTTACGGTGGAGTATTAGAACTGTGACTCCATCATAAAAGAATCCGTGAGAACACACCTGGCGGAAAATCTGATGAACCATGGATGACGCCTGCTAGCTGAACAGTGCGTGGAATCTCATCATCTCCACGATTTGTTCTAATCGAAGACGACATGGTGCGGCAACGACCGCAGCGAGCGGTAGCACAGAGGACAGCTGAGTTCCGCTGCTCCACCAGCGAGGGTGCTGCTGCCGGGAAGTTTGGTCCGTCTGTCAACTTGAATTTTAATGCAAGCAGCGCGCTATTCAGGGCGGAACGGAGCAAGTCTTAGTCAGTCTTCGGTGGCTCGTCTGAAGATGACTGGCACGTGCCCAGTCAAAGTATCGTGGAATGAATTAAACAACAACCGGCTGCAAGCCCGAAATTTGTTTGAACAGAGTTGTTTTTCACTTTGAGAAACAGTCACACCACCAAGGTGCCTACCTGAGCGCCAATATATCTTCCATTTGTTAATCCCTTGCTTATGCTGTCGCCTCCGAAAGCCTTAATCTGAATCTTCCCCGTTAATATTATAGTGTGACTACTTGTCACCTTTCACACGTCCTCTCTTGGTCTTCCATTGTTCCGTAGTAGGTTACGTTTATATTCTACATTAGCCTTTATGGGAAAGCAAGTAAAGCCGCCCGCAGCTTTCAGACACATGAGCAGTGCCTCCGTTCTTCCCAGCCCCAGTACATTAGGATGACTCCAAGCCAATTATGCACTCAATTTTAAAGCCGTTGAAGGAAATTTGCGCAGTAAAACAAATGTTGTTACTGGATAGTGCCTGTAAAGGAAGTATGTTTTGCGAAGTGTTTTCAAAACTAAATGTATAATGTTGGAGATGTGTGTGTTTTAAATGCAGCAGGCATATCAGGTGCCCACATAAAAGGGCTATCAGTTTGAGGACGGTATTATAGAACTAATCACTTCGTTAAATATTGTAAAACTTTTTAGACAGACTACCCTTTGTTTTAAGCTTTCTACTGCTACAACACGTAGACTTTGAGCCTCTGTTGTAACTCCGCTCTATACATATTTCGACAGTAAAGTCCTACTACTGTATGTATTGATTACCTCATATATGTAATATGTTACGTGTGTTAGCTCCTTCTGCATATCGCACGTATCTGGAATCAGTGGACCACCTACATTGTGTCTAGTGACCCAGTATGGATTTTGCAACGTCGTATCTACGGCTTGGTTAGTAGATTAATACAAGGGATTATACTTTGTATCTGTTAAGCAGATAAAACATGACATTTATTTTTGTACCGGGAGCTATTTTAACCCATAATGATAGCTTTTTCCTGGGTGATTTCTGTAGGCTGCGACCTCTGCAGTTACGTCTTCCCACTGTTACTAATTTCAGGTAATTTGTTGGAGTATGAAGATAACGTATTGTAATACGGTGCCTAGGTGTCATTACGTACATAGACATTGGCCGACACATCCTTCCGCACTCAACATTTTGCGGACGATGTTTTTACTTGTGTACGAACAAATGATGATAAGAATTGTGGACAATGAAGTTAATACAG